>NW_015388239.1:0-9873 GCF_001527695.2 Protobothrops mucrosquamatus | reverse complement strand
GCCAATGTAATTTTGTTATTTCGCTCCCATACTTGCTGCCATTGATCCATATTTATGTTATATCCTAGATCTATTGCCCATGCTTGACTTCTCCTTTCAAAGCTGCCATTGGCATCCCCTCTGAACTGATTCATGTTGATGCTACTTTTGGCCTAGTTCAGAGCTGATGCCAAACTAACTCCTGACTGACAGGCAGATGGAATATTGGCAGCCTTTCTTTTAAAAAGTCCATAACTCTCTTTGCAGTTGATGCTACCCTGGAGGAAGCATTGGTACAATGAAGCCGTGGTCCAGAGGTTGTCATCACCATCAACTGGGAATTCACTTCTCTATTTAGCAGTAGGCCTGGCCTAAGCAGGAGAAATGATTGCTCCTATGGAGGCCCTGCCCATAGCTTAGTGATCTTAAGTCTTGAAATACTATAACCCCACTTCTCAATTTGAATGGGACAGGAATGTCTGCCTTCTCTTGGGCAGTTAAACAAGAAACTGTTAGAACAACCTCCCAAGGACACAAAAACTCTGATAAGATTTATTGCAGAAAAGCTAACGGAGCCATTATGAAAGAGTTCCAGTTGCTGCTGTGTATTAAAAGCAAGCCCTATTTATATTGAAACTAAGGGCCAAATATTTGTAGCTATTTCTCCTGCCTGGATGCCATAAAAGGCTAGAAACTATTTTATTTTGGATAGGAGGGATGATATCTCTTGTTTTTGTAAAGGACATTGATCCTTGTACAAAAAGAATGGGGAGGTGGGTGGAGTACGCTTCTGTGTTCACCATCTTGCTTCTTTGGATGCCACCCATGGCACTACTGCCTTTTTTTCATCGGCTCCTTTCTATCCACTAGATCTAGCCTGGGACAGTATTGGGAAAGAAGTATAACTTCCAGCCCTTCCCCATCATGTATGCTTCTTTCTTTTTCTTTGGAAGTCTCCATTCCCACCCTCATCACTGCCCTTGTTATCCTGCAAGCGTAAAACATTTTGATAACTCATATAGCCTTTTCCAAGTCTGGGGCTTGGCATTTGTGTAGGGTCCATACCAACAAGCCAGTTGGGAGTGCTAAGAGATTGCTCATCTGGAGGGCACCAGGTTGGTGAAGGTTGGAGTGAGACTAAGGGGGAAAATTGTCGTCTTCTTCTTGTTGTGCCATATCCGTTTTCGGACGTTGGCGATCATGTTGGCGATCCTGTTTTTAATCAGCAGCCGCACAAAAAAGTGCTGCTGAGTTTTGTCCAAACCAGTCCCTTAGATTTCGAAGCCACGATGTTCTTCTTCTGCCTGGACCTCGTTTGCCTTCAATCTTTCCCTGGAGGGTTAAATGGAGTATGCCGTATTTTTCTGGGTGTCGCGTCACGTGTCCGAAATAGTCTAGTTTTCATTTTGTAATTGTTTTGATGATTTCCCTTGGCTTTCCAAGGCGGCTTATCACCTCCTCCTTTCTGATCTTGTCATCCCAGCTTATACGTAACAGCCGCCTGTAAATCCACATTTCAAATGCTTCTAGTCTCTTCAGGTGGCCTTCTGTCAGAGACCGACTCTCTACTCCATAGAGCAGGATAGGAAAAATATAGCATCTGACAAGCCTGATTTTCAATCTTAGGCAAAATGGTACATTCTTCTATTTCTATAGCGCAGTGATGGCGAAACCTTTTAGAGATTGCGTGCCCAAAAACCGCCTCCACCCAATCCCGCCCGTTCCGCCCCGCCCCATCCTGCCCCCGCTCCGCCCCCCCCCACCCACAGGGCCACTCACCGCCTCCACAGCCCGCCGCAGATTGCCCAGGCGGCTCAGCGCCGCCATGGTGGCCATGCCCTCTGCCTGCGCACCCGCAGTATCAACTGCGTGCGACGGGGCGTGAGGGTAGAGTCTTGTTCCTGCTGCCTGGCTGCCATGTGCTGTGCTGCTATGCTGCTCAGCGCGGGCTGTGCTCGAGGGTGACTCTCCTCCAGGGGGGCTACTGGTGAGGAGGGGGCCACGGGGAGGCGGGACTGGGGCAATGGCGTGCATGCCCACAGAGAGGGCTCTGAGTGCCGCCTCTGGCACGCGTGCCATAGGTTTGCCACCACTGCTATAGGGGGACTAGAATAAGGGGACTACAACCCCCCTATTCTAAAACATCTTGAATTGAGAATTCAATTTTAGGTGACTGCAGTGAGATGAGCTTCTCCACACACCTGTAGACTTCTACACATCTCTTTTCCCCGTTTCCATGATTTTTTAGGCTGGCTACAGGGTTTCACGCTTAAGAGAAAACCAGAGATGCGGGGAAAATAGCTGTTCTGTTTTCCAAAGAAAAGTGTTGGCTCAGAGCCGACTAATGGGAGGACTGGTTGAGCATGGATTGAGATGGTTAATATAATAATTGAAAACGAGTGGATGAGCAGTCACGATTTATTATAGGAAGGGGAGAGAGAGACGGAAGAAACCAAAGAGTCCCAGTATTCCATTGCCTAAGAAGTTGTAACAGATGAGAGGAGTGAATATACTCTTGCTGAAGATCCATAGAGACCTCAAGAACTTGAGATTTTGTTCCCAGGGCTACAACTCCATTTAACTCTGGCCTCCTTGTCATGGAATCCAAGTTGGTACCCAAGCAACTTACAAAAAAACCTTCCAACTAAGCATCTCCATACCTTTAGAGAGAAGAGCAACAAAGATGATTAGGGGACTGGAGGCTAAAATATATAAGGGACGGTTGCTGGAATTGGGTATGTCTAGTTTAATGAAGAGAAGGACGAGGGGGGACATGATAGCAGTGTTCCAATATCTCAGGGGTTGCCATAAAGAAGAGGGAGTCAAGCTATTCTCCAAAGCGCCTGGAGACAGGACAAGAAGCAACGGGTGGAAACTAATCAAGGAGAGAAGCAACCTAGAACTAAGGAGAAACTTCCTGACAGTGAGAACAATTAACCAGTGGAACAACCTGCCTCCAGAAGCGGTGAATGCTCCAACACTGGAAGTTTTTAAGAAGAGACTGGACAGCCATTTGTCTGAAATGGTATAGGGTTTCCTGCCTGAGCAGNTTATTATTATTATTATTATTATTATTATTATTATTATTATTATTATTATTATTATTATGGCCATATGCAAGAAGCAGAACGAAGCTATTGCCCTAAGCAAAAAAATATTTTGCCTTCTATCAGATCCAGGAGGCATCTATTGGTTTGGGCACTCGGTCTCTAAAAGGTTCGCCATCACTGCTGTATATGAAATTCCCTTTTTTCTAGCATCAGAAAGATTGGTTTTTCAATCTCCATATTCCTCCATCAGATATTTATTTTCAACAACACACGCTAGCAATAATATAGAATTGACAACAAGACCCTTTTCAAATTTCACCCTACAAATGTACGAGGAATCGCGTGATCTCCAGATGCCCGGGATCGTAGATTTAAAGGGTCTGGATTGAAGCTGCTTGCTGAAATCAGAAAAGGAATAAATGTAAATCTCTGGCGGTCGAGTCTGTGGATGGAGGAGGGAAGGAAAGAAGCAGGCAATTTACGAAGTTGCAAGCCACAAAAGTTTGGATCGTTACCGTTGTAAAAACAGTCCCAATTAAAAAAGTACTCACGAAGCCTGTCAATACTTGATTTTAAGGCTATGCTTGATGGATGGAGGAGATGAGGACAAAAAGGAGAATGTGAGCTCCTTGTCCTCGACTTACGACCGCAGTTGAGCCCAACATTTCTGTTGCTAAGTGAAACATTTGCTAAGGGAGCTTTGCCCCATTTTACAATCTTGCCAGAGTTGGTAAGTGAATCACTGCAGTTGTTAAGGTAGTAACACAGTTGTTAAGTGAATCTGGCTTCCCCCACGGACTTTGCTTGTCAGAAGGTCGCAACGGGTGATCACACTTATGACAGGACACCGCAACCGTCCTAAGTACGAGTCAGTTGCCAAGTGTCTGAATTTTGATTGTGGGACCATGGAGATGCTGCAACGGTTGTCAGTGTGAAGAACGGCCATCCGTCACTTTTTTCAGTGTGGTCATAACTTTGAGCAGGTCACTAAATGAACTATTGTAAGTCAAGGTCTCCTTGTAGTCCTGCCCTGGGCATAGACTCCAGGCCCCTTGGAGACAGGCCTTGCAAATCCCAACTTATTCAACTTGCATAGAATCAAGATCACGTGAAGTATTGGAATACTGCATCCAGTTTTGGTCACCACGATGTAAAAAAGATGTTGAGACTCTAGAAAGAGTACAGAGAAGAGCAACAAAGATGATCAGGGGACTGGAGGCTAAAAGATACAAGAAAGGCTGCTGGAATTGGATATGTCTAGTTTAATGAAGAGAAGGACAAGGGGGGACATGATAGCAGCCTTCCAGTATCTCAGGGGCTGCCCCAAAGAAGAGGGAGTCAAGCTATTCTCCAAAGCGCCTGAAGGCAGGACAAGAAGCAACGGATGGAAACTAATCAAGGAGAGAAGAAACCTGGAACTAAGGAGAAACTTCCTGACAGTGAGAACAATTAACCAGTGGAACAGCCTGCCTCCAGAAGCACTGAATGTGCCAACACTGGAAGTTTTTAAGAAGAGACTGGACAGCCATTTGTCTGAAATGGTATAGGGTTTCCTGCCTGAGCAGGGGGTTGGACTAGATGACCTCCAAGGTACCTTCCAACATTATTATTATTATTATTATTATTATTATTATTATTATTATTATTATTATTATTATTATTATTATTATTATTATTATTATTATTATTATTATTATTATTATTGAGTGGCCATATGCAAGAAGCCGTATTTTGCCCTAAGCAAAATAAATTTTGCCTTCTAACAAATCCAGGAGGCATCTGCCGTCCACTTCGTTGTTCTCTGGCACCAGTTCCACCCAAATCTTGGCTACCTGCAACTGTGCGCAGAGCACAATTCCCTTCAAGCTGGCCTTTCGGACGTGCTTAGGCTAGGAAGGTGCATAAGCTCTGGAGTCATTTCTTGGCAAGGGTGGATAAAAATGTCAAGGGAATTTTACCCCTTTGCGCCAACCTTTGCTGATAAATAAAGCTTGAAGGCCTCCATTAGCTCACCTTCTAAGTCTGTACAAACTTCCATTGGCTGTTGGGTGGAAAGGAAGGGAGGGGGGGTGTCGGCTACAGGGCTGCGTGGAGAAAGGTAGGCGGAACTAAATAATTTTTTCCTGTCTCTCTAAAGTTGGGGGGGGGGTGCAGAAGAAGTCGGAAAGGGAACTCTCCGGCGCTTTAGAGATGGGGAGACAAAACAACCGTCTTCTTTTTCTTTTTAAATTCATGGCTGCTTTGCACCTGACAAACCCCTGCAAAGCTCAGCAAGCAGGTCCCTCTATGGCCCAATGGATGCATGTGTGTGTGTGTGTGTCTGCCTGTGACTACACAAACACACACACACACACAACCCATGCACATCTCTCAGAGAGAGAGAGAGAGAGAGAGAGAGAGGGAGGGGGAGATAAATCCCTCCCCTTTATTACAAGGAAGGAACTTCTCAAGCTGAACTGCCAGCGGTTTGCCACTGGCTCCCACCAGCCGGCTAGCGAGAAACAGAATGCAGGAGGTGGTGAGGATGAACTGGGAGTTTTCCCGTGGCAAAGTCAAGCCCGGGTGCCGGTAAGCCAGGCGAGCCGTCTTGGCAAGCTGCAGAGCACAACCCCAAAGGCCCCTGAACACCCCCCCCCTCTCCAGGCAGAGAGGATGGGAGCATCTCCACCAGGACTGTAAGTGATGCTCTGGGAAAAGAGAGCTGGGGGGGGGGGGGTTGAGCAGATTGCCGGGCACTGCAGAAGAGTTGGGCGTGTTTAACCTTCACCAGTAGGGAGCTGATGTTGCAAAGCTTGGACATTTAGAGATGCACCTTTCATTTGTTTCTCTCTTTTTAAAAAAATGCAGGACAAATAATAACCTTGTGGATGGGGTGAAGGGGGAAGCATGCACGTACAAACGGGGTTGTGGTTTTTTGGTGGGGGTTTTTTTTTTTTTTTTGGAACTAGCATCCTTCAAGAAGCTTTCCGTGGATGTGTGCAAGTGGTTTTCCCCAAGGGAGGGGGCAAGGGGGTTCTGCCTCTTCAAAGGGGGGGGTCATGACTGCTTTGCAGGTGGTCTGAGATGGAAATCCCCCTTCGTCTCTTCTTCCTGGGCTATCAATCACCCCTGGGGGATGGAGACTTGCCCAGAGAAGGGAAAGTAGGGGTTAAAAAAAGAGGGAAGGTAGGAGGCAGGAGTTAATCTGAAAGACGGTAAGGTTCCTTCTTTCTCTTCTCTGCATTGAGGACCATTGGCACGAGAGAGTTTTGCAGAAGTGTCCCCAAGTAAAGCATGGATCTCATTTAGATCTGTAACTTTACAGGACTTTTCCTCTTTCAGCATATCAGCACCGGCTTGTGTTTGAGGACGCCATTCTTCCTGCTCTATGTGCAGATGGACTAGAATAAAATATTATATAGATAGGTAGAAAGAGGTGATAGAATAGATAGATAGATAGATAGATAGATAGATAGATAGATAGATAGATAGATAGATGATAGATAGATAGATAGATAGATAGATAGATAGATAGATAGATAGATAGATAGATAGATAGATAGATAGATAGATAGATAGATAGATAGATGATATAGGGATAGATAGAGAAATGATAGAGATGGATAGATGATAGATAGATAGGTACCGGTAGATAGAATAGATAGATAGATAGATAGATAGATAGATAGATAGATAGATAGATAGATAGATAGATAGATAGATAGATAGATAGATAGATAGATAGAGATGCTAGAGATGTGTATATGTGTGTGTGTATATATATATATATCACTATATATCCTTATTATAATACACACATGCACATACACACAGAGATAATCTTGTTGCTTTAAAGCCAGAATCTTTGATAGGTGTGTTAATTTTATTTCTGGAGATATAGGCCTAAATTACTAGGAAGGAGGGCAACTCTATATTTTTGCCCAATAATGAAAATCTCTTACATGAGAAGTGCCATAAAATGAATTTTGTAGGCATGGAATTAGAGATATCTCCAGAGGATGCTTAGCCGTGTTGCTTTCATAGGGAATTCTTAAACAGAACATCTGGGGGGGGGAGCTACTGGGACTGCACAATTGAAGCCCTGCCCCCCTTTTTTTGTGTGCGTCACACTCCTGTCAAAAAGGGCAGGACTTCGACTGTGCTATTCCGGATACCATTTTGACTTTTTTGACCACCCCATAGATCCAGATCTTGCTTAGTATTCGGAAGGTTGTCTCTCACCCCATCCCAAAATGTAAACACATAAGCATAGGCATCAGGTTGCCTCGGATTCTTAAATTTTTGATGGGCTTCCTTGGAATCTGATACGGAGAGAGATCGATTGGCTGGGCACTCATGAGCAAAAGGCAAGTATTCTAAAATAGAAAAAAAGGATGGAACTTTGCTGTAATTGCATCTTGGCATCATACTTGGACACCCTGGTAGGAAAGATCCTTGCTTCTGAATCCACACATCTTGTTGCTGTTGAAGCAGGGTGTGGATTTAAAGTTCCAGACTTGTTTTCTTGAAGCTGTTCTGTTCCTCTGGCTCTTTTTGGTTTTTTTTTAAAGAGCGTTCATTTGATAAAGAGGCTAATGCAGTATCCTTATAATGGAATCGATGGAGCAAACAGGGAGTGAAGAGAAGGCAAAGCCAGGAATTGGGCCAAGCAAAGGCAAGAGCAAAACTTGGAACATCTCTGTTAAGTGACTGGCTGCAGAAACCCTGGGTTGAAGCTGAACGCGATGGAATTAAAAAGCCAGAGACTTCCTTTTATAGCAAATGCTGAGCAGTGAAGGGGGGGGGGAGAGGTTGTTCTTTGTCCAATCTGCCTTTGGCAAGTTCCCCGAGAAACTTCATCAATGCCTTGACTTGGCCAGACTCCACGTTGTTCTGCACACCACCAAACCTCATTCCAATGCGGAATCCTAACCATCCCGTTCCCGAGCATCTTCTCCAGCGAGGGTGCCTGAGTGGAGTTCTGCGGGAAAAACCTCACCTTTCTTCACAGAAATGCTGTACAGTTAGTCCTCGACTTACAACAGTTCATTTAGCGGCCGTTCAAAGTTACAACGGCACTGAAAAAAAAACAACTTGTGGCCATGGCCACATCCCCAGGGTCACCTGATCCAAAATCCAGAGGCTTGGCAATTGACTCGTATTTATGACGGTTGCAGTGTCCCGGGGTCACGTGTTCACCTTTCACGACCTTCTGACAAGCAAAGTCAACGGGGAAGCCGGATTCACTTCACAAGTGGGTTACTAACTTAATAACTGCAGTGACTCACTTAACAACTGTGGCAAGAAAAATCGTGAAAGAGGACGAAACACACTTAGCCAATGTCTCACTCACTGTACTCTAAGATGTCCCATTATTAGAGAAATATTACCTTCTCCAGCTGAGTATAGATGGTGATCCAGAGATGTAGACCAGACGTTTTGGACTCAAATGTGGTCGTGTATCAAGGAATACCTGTATTCATAATACGTAGTCCTTGAATTATCGGGATGACTGACAACTAGATTTGTATCTACAGCCACAGCAATTCCAAAAGTTGAAACTCAAGTACTTTGGCCACCTAATGAAAAGGAAGGACTCACTGGAGAAGGGCCTAATGCTGGGAAAGATGCAAGAGAAGAAGAGGACCACAGAGAATGAGGTGGCTGGATGGAGTCCCTGAAGCAGGAGGCGTGAACTTCAATGTACTCCAGAAGATGGTAGAGGACAGGAAGGCCTGGAGGAACATTGTCCATGGGGTCACGATGTGTCAGACACGACTTTGCAACTAACAACAACAACAATCCATCTCTTTAATGTAGTCTTTTTCAATTTGGCTACCATCCAGATGGGTGGACTTTAATTTCCAGGTTTCTGAGCTAGAATTGCTATAGCTGAGAACCTTAGAGGTTGGTCTACATCTCTGGATCACCCTCTATACTCAATGTATAGAGGGTAATGTTTCTCTAATAATGGGACATCTTAGAGTACAGTAGTCCTTGCCTTATGACAATTGAGCCCCAACTTTCTGTTGCTGAATGAGACACTTGTTAAGTGAATTTTGCCCCATTTGACAACTTAACAGTTGCACTTAAGTTAGTAACATGGTTGATAAATGAACCTGGTTTCCCCGTTGACTTTGCTTGTCAGAAGGTTGCAAAAGTTGATCACATGACCCCGGGACACTGTAACCATCGCAAATATGAGCCAGTTGTCAAGGGTCTGATTTTTTTTATCGCCGCAATGGTCGTAAGTGTAAAAAAACGGTCATGTCATTTTTTTCAGTGTTGTTTTAACGAGTGTTGTAAGTCAAGGACAACCTGTTCCTCTCTTCAAAGATTTCATGTTGTGGCTAATGGGGTTTGATGTCCAGAGCATTTGGAGATCACCAGGTTGCCCAGTTCTGCTGCCACACCATGCATGTGATTGCTATTTTATGAAGCACGGGATAAGAGATCCCTACCCCAAGAATTTGACCATCTCTAATTGGAGATGAGGACAGCAGAGAGGAAGGAAAGAATGCAAGTGCAGGTCAATGGAAGAGAATATGAATTCACTTCAATGACATGTATTTACTGGATGACTAAGGGCATGAGATTGCAGAGTGCTTTGCCAAGACGTTGTGGAAAAGCTGGGGGCTTGAACTGGAGTGTGCAGGGAGAAAGTGAAGCATGTGTGATCAGTAGTCAGGTGTCCAAGGCACAAAAACAAAATAGAAGGAGCAGAAGACTCTGGAGCAGGGGGCAAAAACGCCATACCTAGGGCTGATTGATAATGGTTGATAAGCATTTGGGGTCAGTTGGCACATCTGGAATGTTGAGAGCTTATTCTGTGTGCTTATGCAAAATAGCTGCTAAGGGGAGCCTA
>NW_015388238.1:349495-358545 GCF_001527695.2 Protobothrops mucrosquamatus | reverse complement strand
CCCAGCTGAAGGCCTAGGACTGGGGCGATGGCGCGTGTGCCCACAGAGAGGGCTCTGAGTGCCGCCTCTGGCACCCGTGCCATAGGTTCGCCACCACTGGACTAGTCCTTTCCTGGATAAAGACCTATGATATTCACTAGGAGGAGACTTCATGCTTCCATAAATAAATATATATTTCCACTTAAAGAATAGTATTTTGTGCACTCCATGGACAGAATCTAATTTTTTTATATAAGAATCAAGCTTCTCCTATAGAAGTTGGCAGGCTGGAAACCAATTCATTCTGTGGTTTTTGATGGATTCTGGGGTTTATATAGACTTAGGTGGGGAAAATAGGAGCAGGCTGGCAAAATCCGTGTAAGTGGGCACATCTGGGAGAAAAGAATGCATGGCCTTTAATTTATGAGAGACAAAGAGATACAGTAGCTATTGTCAGGAGCAGAAATAATCCTTTTATAATTTATTCAGCTTCAGAGGGTTAGGATCTGCATAATTCTCAGCAGGCAGAGTAATGTTGGCTCTTGATAATACAGTGCATATTGTGTACCTTCTGAAGGATACATCGAAACACACACAGAAAGAGAGAGGGGGGGAGAGAGAGGGAGAGAGAGGGAGAGGGAGAGGGAAAAAGAAGGAGAATGAGAAAGAGGGAGGGAGATAGAGAAAGGGTGGGAAGAGGGAGAAAGATGGAGAGGGAGGGAGAGGAAGAGAGGGGAGAGAAAGGGAGGGAGAGCAAGGGAAGGAGAAAGAAGGAGAAAGAGAGAAAGATGGAGGAAGAGAGGGAGAAAGATGGAGAGGGAGAGAGAGAGGAAGACGGGGTGAAAGAGAGGAAGGGAGAGCAAGGGAGGGAGAAAGAAGAATGAGAGAGAGAAAGACGGCGGAAGAGAGGGAGAAAGACGGAGAGGGGGAGAGAGGGAGGGAGGGCGGGAAAAAGAGAGCAGAAGAGGCAGAGAGAAAGACAGAGAAAAACAGAGAGAAAGAGAAAGAAAGGGAGAGAAAGAGGGAGGGAGGGAATGAGAGAAGAGAGGGAAAGAGAAAAAGGAAGCGAGGGGGAGGAGAGGAAAAGAGGGGGAAGAGAGACAGGGGGAAAGAAAGAGAGAGGGAGGGAGAGAGAGATAGAGAGATTTTTTCCCGTTTTCATTTTTTCCCTGAAGTAACTCTGAAAATTTGTTAGATTTTACGAATAAATCTAACTCCCTTGGCAATTGACGTGTTTATTCTTCCCGCGTAGAGCGAGAAAGAAGATTTGATGTCTGCCAACATTTTTAATTTCATCCACCAACTTTTGATGATGGCATTACCAGATTTATGCTGTGCCCCACCAGGAGTTTGTGGGGAGTGTGGCAGGCATCAAAGTAAAAGAAATTAAGTAGACACATTGAAAGTTTCATTCTCCTCTGTTAAAACCCTGATCTGAAATCTTATCCTTCTCTCTGCCTTTAATCGGAAACATGAGGGCTAGAGAGTTATTTCGTATTTTACTTTATATTTAAATTATATAATATACTATACAGGTGGTCCTTGACTTACAATGATTTGTTTAGTGACCATTCAAAATTACCATGGCATTCTTGAAAATAATGTTAGCAAAGAGGATATGTTTTTATTTACTCATGTGGTTACAGCGGCAAGAATTATATTCGCTCAAAATTGGAAAGCTATGGTGATACCTAGTAAGGAAAGCGTAATTCATAAAATTATGCATTGCGCAGAATTAGATAGGTTAACTAGAAGACTTAAAAATTAGGATGAAACGGTTTTTTACTAAATTTGGAACAAATTTTACAGATGGTGGGGGGAAAAGCAGGGAAGTCATTGTACTGAGATAATTTAAGATTGTGATTAGAGTGATTATTATTATTATTATTATTATTATTTATTTAATTTTTATCCCGCCCTTCTCCTTACGGACTCAGGGCGGCTAACAGCCTTGTAAAACAGATACAACGATAAAAATACCCAATTTAAAACCTAATTAAAATGAAATATTTGCTGTGGCCTATATCAATTAAAATTACTCTTAAAACCCCACTAAAAATTCCCCTAGGCCAATCCCGCTTGTTGGAAGAGCCATGTCTTATTGTATAGCCATGATGTTATTGTATAGGTTTTTCTCATTAGTAATTTATGGTAATAGTGAAATGAGATATATGTCAAATCTGTGTTACCATGTTCAATGTTTTTAATTTTTTGCTTTTCAATAAAAAATTTAAAATATATATATATATAAAAAATTACCATGGCACTGAAAAAAGTGACTTATGATCAATTTTCACACTTAACGAATGTTGAAGCATCCTTGTGATCATGTGATCAGAATTCAAACACTTGGCAACTGGCATGTATTTATGACGGTTGCAGAGTCTTGGGGTCATGTGATCCTCTTTTATGACCTTCTGACCAGCAAAGTCAATGAGGGAAGCCAGATTCACTTAACAACAATTTGACTAATTTAACAACTACATGATTTGCTTAATAACTGTGGCAAGAAAGTCATAAAATGGGGCAAACTCACTTAACAAATGTTTTACTTAGCAATAGAAATTTTGGGCTCAAGTTGTCATAAATTGAGGACTTCTATTCTATCCTATCCTATTCTATTCTATTCTGTTCTGTTCTGTTCTGTTCTATTGTCTGAAATGGTATAGGGTTTCCTGCCTGAGCAGGGGGTTTGACTAGAAGACTTCCAAGGTCCCTTCCAACTCTGTTATTCTATTCTATTCTATTCTATTGTAATATTATTCTATTCTATTCTATTGTAATATTATTCTATTCTATTCTATTCACATTATATATTATCCCATCCCTTAATCCCATCTTTCTCACAAAAGTCTCTTTGAAACAAATGGAAATGAATATTAACCTTAGATACCGTTTCTGGGGCAACAGGGCAGGATACAGAAATGGGCACTGAAATTCTGATTTTATGATCTCTGAGGTTACTTCCAGACTGTCGCTGATGTCAATGAGTTAAGCAGGCTCACACCTGGTAAGAGCTGGGATGGGAGACCACTAAGTGATCCCAGAGCTACATTGTAGATTGGGACGTTAAAAAACTGGCCATCCTTCATACCAAGAAAACTATGTAAACATAAAGCGCTTTTTGACTTTCTGGATGTCAGCTGAGCATCTTATTGAGAACCTTCCACGTTTCTTTGGTTTCGAACTGGGGTCTCCATATTTGGCAACTTTAAGGCTTGTGGACTTTAACACCCAGAATTCCCCAAGACAGCATGGGCTGGCTGGGGAATTCTGGGAGTTGAAGTCCACAAACCTAAAGTTCCGCCGTTTAGAATGAGAAAAATCTTTCTCATTTTCTCTGTGAATTCAGCTCCCAAGCCCATATCCATTGTCAAGTGTTTTAACAGGGTGTTTGACTAATCAATGTTGAGCATAATTTCCAAGTCTAATTGTGACACATTGAGGAGCTCATAAAAGACTATCTCACCTGATTTTTTTTCCTTTTTAAATTTAGCTCTCAGATACATCCCATCCTCTCTTTTAATTGATTTTGAAGTTTACTGAAGAGGACTTTTTGTTTTATTTCAATGATTAATAAGTCTCGATGAATGTGTTTACATAATCCCAAAGTATGGAAATTCATTTGACTGTTATTCTAACCCTTTGGAGGTCAAGAGATGAAAACCATGTGGACTAGCGGTAAAATAATAAACAATTTAGTTCAGGTAGTTCTAATTTTCCCCAAAGGGTAGCATATTTGTGTGTATGCTTCTTATTCCCCAAATCTGAATAGATAATTATTTTACATTACATTTCTCTGGTTGGAATGGTGATATCCATCAGGTGGAGTTTCTGTTGTGGCACAGAAAGCAAAAATGTCTAAAATTGGGTATATTTGATGAAAAAATGCATTTTTAAAAATAAAGTATGTACAGGTAATCCTCGACTTACGACCACAATTGAGCCCAAAATTAGATGTAAAGGTAGTTCTCAAATTTTGAGCACAACTGGGACCAGAATTTCTATTGCTAAGTGGTGTCAGATCTGCCATCTTCAGTGTACTTCGCTTTGCTGGCATCCTGCCATAAAATGCAGGGAAGGGGGGAGGTAGTGTGGGAAGTCAGCCCCCCCCCCAAAGAAGGAAATATTAAAAGGGCAGGAAAATATATTTCCTCAAAGGATCTTGAAGAGACAGAAAAGCATGCCCACTTTTCCTTGATAGCCCCAGGTCTCCCTCCCCCAAGCAGAAGCCAGCTCTGTACAAATGCAGATATAAACCATCAGGAAGGTTGAAGCTAGGAGATTAAGAAGACAAAGACCTAAAATCTGCATACCTCACCCAAACTCTAAGAGTCATTAGCCCCAGCACCAGGGAAGCAGGATATGACCTTTGGGACATAATAGGATTAACCCATCACCATCAGAATACCAGAAAAGCACACTCAGACTCAGGTCAAAGTTCACGCCACAGGAACAGGAAACAATTCAAAACAAAAGGCTCCAGAGGGTATAAAAACCCACTCCCTACATGTGCTCAGCCCTTTTTTTTCCTCTCTTTTCTGCCAGAGCCATCTTTCTGTCTGGCTCTCCTCTTCAATAAACTACAACCTTCTTTCTAAAGCAGTTGCCATTTTGTTTATCCCCGGCTTGGACTGAACCATGATGAAGACTTCTTTCAGCAGTAGGAGGTGGGGGGAGGGGAAATGACAGAGTGACAGGAACCAGAGATATCAATCTGGAATGGAATGTGAAACTCCACTAAAGAGTCACCAAACCTCAAAGCCGTTCCCAATTTGAATATCATTGGACATTGACGGACTGGTCAAGGGGAGAAGGACAGGGAAGAGGGAAAAACCCAGGGGGTTTGCACGGGAAAATTCAGATCCAGCTTTGCTCTTAGGCTGTAACTGCTTGACTTTGGTAAAAATGAACCTTTCACTTCGAAAATGGAGTCGGAGGTTCTTTTCTTCCTGAATGATCAAGTCAGGACAAGCCTGACAGGTGGTTGTTAAGTGAACACAACCTGAATTTATGACCTTTTTTGTAAGGTGACCAACTGTCCTCCTTTAGGGAGGACAGTCCTCCTTTTGTAAGTTCTGTCCTCCCTCAAAAAGTGTCCTCCTACATGTCCTCCTTTTTGATATTTGAAGACTAATCTGCAGGGCTTTTTTTTTTTCTCATAGAACGTTCAGAACGGCGTTCCGGCACCTTTTTTGGATGGTTTTTTTTCAACTTTTGCATGAGCTGTGCTTCTCCCACTATTGGCTTTCGAAAGCCAATAGGAATTGCTGCTGAGCGCACCAAAACACCCGGCTGGCAAACTTTGCACATGCAAGTTGTCTGTATTATTGTTGCAATGAATAAAATGTT
Organism: Protobothrops mucrosquamatus; assembly: GCF_001527695.2. Taxonomy (NCBI): domain Eukaryota; kingdom Metazoa; phylum Chordata; class Lepidosauria; order Squamata; family Viperidae; genus Protobothrops; species Protobothrops mucrosquamatus. Next base: position 353,214 of record NW_015388238.1, on the reverse strand, counting down.
TCTTTTATTTACGATATTTTTTTCTTCAATTTATTTGTGTCCTCCTTTTCATTGTAAAAAAGTTGGTCACCTTATTTTTTGCCACCATTGTTAAGCAAATCATGCAGTTGTTAAGTGAATCATGGGGTTGCTGGAATTGGGCATGACTATGGCACGGGTGCCAGAGGTGGGACTCAGAGCCCTCTCTGTGGGGCACGCACACTGTTGCCCCAGCACAGTTCGCCAGAGTAGCGAGCACATGGCGCTTGGAAGCGACAAGGCAGAAAGTGAGCGAGCAAGCAGCGTTGCTCCCCCTGGGATAACCCGGAGATGGCAAGGGACTGGCCCCGGCCACGCTCACCCAGTCTGCCATAACCACTGCAGCCACACCCACCCAGTAGGCCATGCCCCCCACCCCCGTGAGGGCACTACAATGCTGATGCAGCCCTGGCACTTTGCGATAAATAAGTGGGGTTTGGGTTGCAGTTTGGGCACTCGGTCTCTAAAAGGTTCGCCATCACTGACTTATGTTTTCACATTCATGACCATTGCAGCCTCTCCATGGTCACCTAATCAAAATTCGGGGTTTTGGCAATTAGCATGTATTTATGACAGTTGATCTGTCCCAGGGTCAGGTGATCACCATTTGTAACCTTCCCAGCCGGCTTCCAATTTGCTTAATGACTGCATTATTCTCTTAACATACGAAGAATGGCTACAGGACTTGGGTTTGGCTAGTCTAAAAAAAGAAGAAACAGGGGAGACATGATAGCAGTGTTCCAGTATCTGAGGGGCTGCCAAAAGGCAGAGGGGGGTCAGATTATTCTCCAAAGCACCAGAGGGCAGGACGAGAAACAATGGTTGGAAACTGATCAAGGAGAGAAGCAACCTGGAATTGAGGAGAAATTTCCTGACAGTGAGGACAATTAACCAGTGGAACAGCTTGCCACCAGAAATCATGGGCACTCCATCACTGGAGGTTTTTAAGAGGAGACTGGACATTCATCTTTCTGAGATGGTATAGGTTCTCCTGCTTGAGCAGGGGACTGGACTAGAAGACCTCCAAGGTCCCGTCCAGCTCCTATTCTATTCTATTCTGTTCTATTCTATTCTATTATTCTGTTCCGTTCCATTCTATTCTATTCTATTCTATTCTATTCTATTCTATTCCATTCCATTCCATTCCATTCCATTCCATTCCATTCTATTCTATTCTATTCTATTCTATTCTATTCTATTGTTTTCATCCTGTGTAAAGCCATCCATTCTTGCCCTCAATCAACCAATCAAATGATCCACATGGAAAAAACAATGAAGATAGGGGAATCCAACCTTGACAACTTTAGAACTTGTAGAAGTCCTGGGGAATTCTGGGAGTTGAAGTCCACAAGTCTTAAAGTTGCCAAGATTGGACACCCCTTATGAAGGCGATGTTTAACTAAGTGCGGGGTGGTGGTGTGGATGGGTTGTTCTCTCGTGTTTGACAACCCTTCCGTTCCTCGTGTCATTTAGTCAGCTAAAGGGGGTCTCTATCAGGTAGGTGCAATTGCTGAGTTTAAAAAAAAACCTTCGTGAATTGGAGGTTGCATTCAGAAATCACACCAAAGTAGAATATTTGCAGATCGGGGTTGGAACGAGGGGTCCTTGGTGCTCTCTGAGCTTGGTTGTTTTCTTACAGACGTTTCATGACCCAAATTAGGTAACAACATCCGTGCAACTAGCAACTAGCACTGATGATGTTACTTACTTGGGTAAGGAAACATCTGCAAGAAAGCAACCGAGCTCGGAGAGCACCAAGGACCCCACATTCATAAATCTCTTCCCGCTCCCGAGAAATAAAGCTAGGGACAGAGGGAGAGGGGCGAAGGAAAGCCCCCACACCCTACTCTCGTGATCGGAATCCGGCACTCTCACCCCGACCTCCGGGGTCCCCTTCCCCCACTTTGGGCCTGATTCCTTTTTCAAACGAATGTGAATGGTTCCATCAGCCGAAGATGACAAGGGATGCAAAGAGGGAGGGTGGGGAGAGATGGCAGGGGGGGCGGGGGGGGGTCCTGGAGGCGAGCCAGCCAGCAAAGCAAGCCCAGCCATTCAGTTACATGATCTAAATTCTAATCAAACATCATTTAAAGCATGTTTTATTTCTGCCTCTGGAGAGATAGTTCCTCCCGAGCCCTCGCCATGGCAACCGGTGTCTCATTTCAGGAGTGTCATGCCACATTATCATCCTAGCAACTCAAACAGGCCTGCTTGACAAGCCCTCGCTGCCCCTTGCGACGGGGAATGTTCTGGGCTTATGCTGTTTATTTTGGGTGTCAGGAGGCCGGCGGCAGATTGAAAGGGAACTCTCAGCGCCTCACACACACACCCCCGTCGACTCTCGCCACAAGACTCCTGTCCCCCCCCCTTCCCCTTTGGAGAAGAGAGATAATTTGGGGAGATTGGTGCCTGCACAGGCATGCAGCCGGAAGGGTGGGTTGGCCAAGCTCTCGGGAGCCTTGCTCGATTGCTCCCTCGTTTGGAGGGCTTTGGAGGGGGTTACGCGGGCCAGGAGAGGCGTAAAAGGGACAGGGGGCTCCTCACGAAAAAGGGGAGGGAAGGAAGGAAGGAAGGAAGGAAGGAAGGAAGGAAGGAAGGAAGGAAGGAAGGAAGGAAGGAAGGAAGGAAAGAAAGAAGTGGAGGAAGGGGGAGAAAGAGGGGGAGGGGAGGGAAGAAGAAGAGGAGGAGGAGGGGAGGGGAGGAAGTGGAAGAGGAAGAAGAGGAGAAGAAAAGGAGAGAGAGCAGAAGGAAGAGGAGGAAGAGGAAGGAGAGAAGAGGAGAAGGGGGAATGGAGGTAAGAAGAGGAAGAGGAGGAGGGATGGGGGAGGAAGAAGAGGAGGAATGAGAAAGGAAGAGGAGGGGAAGAAGGGAGGGGAAGGGAAGGGAAGAAGAGGGGGAGGAGGAAGAGCAGAAGGAAGAGGAACAGGAAGGGGAGGAAATGAAGAAGGGGAGGAAGGGGAGAGGAGGAGGAAGGAGAGAAGAGGAGGAATGGAGGAGGAGGGGAGGTAAGGAAGAGGAGGAGGAGGAAGGGGAGAGGAGGAGAGGGAGGGAGGAGAGAAGGGGAGAAGGGGGAGAAAAGGGGAGGGGAGGGAAGGAAGAGGAGGAGGAGGCAAAGTTGGGTTCAAAGTTGGCAACGTGGAGCCCCAGGGAGCTCTTGTCCTCTTCTGGGTCTCCCTAAATATATTGGGTGGTCTCAAATGAATGGAGGGAGGGTGCAGGTCTTTGGGGGCTCCTTGTCCCAGCCAGCCAATAGCAGAAGGAAGAGCCATCAATCTGCAGCCCAACAGGACAGCTAAAGAGGAGCAGAGCTCCAAGCTTCCCCCCCACACACACACTGCAGAAAACAGCAACCTCAAAGGAGCCAAGTTCCATTCTCCCCTAGAAGCAGAGAAGAAGGGACCACGCCTCACACTGGAGAGGAGAAGGGGGATGGGAGGGGGGCCCAAATGAGATCACTCGCATGCCTACACTGGAATGGGACAACTTACTGCGGGACAATTCAACAATTCAATTTAAATTGTTTTTAAATCGTTTAAAAAAATATTTTAATATTTGTCATTCACATTTCATGTTGTCCCTCCTTTGGCATCCTTTCTTTAATGATTCTTTTCCACTGTTTCTTCAATATTAGTGTAACTCTTGACTGCAGCGAGTTGGCCGTGGAGAGTTGGCCGTGGAGAGTTGGCCGTGGAGAGTTGGCC
>NW_015388238.1:347393-348923 GCF_001527695.2 Protobothrops mucrosquamatus | reverse complement strand
TGGAGAGTTGGCCGTGGAGAGTTGGCCGTGGAGAGTTGGCCGTGGAGAGTTGGTCGTAGTGAGTTGGCCATGGAGTGTTGGCTGTGGAGAGTTGACTGAGGAGAGTCGGCTGAGGAGAGTTGGCCATGGTGAGTTGTCGTAGTCCCTGCATACAAACCCAGGGAAGCTCATGACTGATTGGGCCAACTGAGCAGGTACATGAGTGATATACTTAAGCTTTTATCCCAATACACTTAATTCAATTATTGAATTAATCTCTTGTCTGGGTTCCCTCAGTTACAACTAAGCAAACAGACTGGGTCTGCAATAAACTAAAGCACGAGCACACCTGACATTTATGTAAACCATGGTTAGCTCTAATCAAGCATCTGCTCGTGCTCTAAGTCACCCGATGGGAACATGGGGGAATGGTCAAACCCCATGACATATACATTTATTTTTATTTGTATCCCACCTTTATTATTTTTAGAAATAACTCAAGATGGCAAACATATACAATACTCCTTCATCCTCCTATTTTCCCCACAACAACCCTGTGAGGTAAGTTGGTCTGAGAGAGAATGACTGGCCTAAAGTCACCCAGATGGCTTTTGTGCCTAAGGTGGGACTAGAACTTGCTGTCTCTTGGTGATTGGCCCAAAGTCACCCAGTCAGCTTTCATGCCTAAGGCGGGATTAGAACTCACCGTCTCCTGGTGATTGGCCCAAAGTCACCCAGTCAGCTTTCAAATCTAAGTCGAGACTAGAACTCACCGTCTCCTGGTGATTGGCCCAAAGTCACCAGTCGGCTTTCATTCCTAAGGCGGGACTAGAACTCACCGTCTCCCATTTTCTAGCCTGGTGACTTAACCATTAAACCAAATGACCCAAATTAGACCGTGGAACACAACTATTTTGGTTTCATTCTATAAGTCTGACAGCAGGCATCGCCCCTCAGCCTCTGGGTCCCTGTGAAGAGTTGCTTATCCCTGCCATGCTCCCAATTTCCTCTCTTAATTATTCACAGAGGAACAAGAATGATTTTCTTTTTCCCCCCGGAGAGCCGGTGTCCGGCTCCTCCTACAGGCTGGACCTGAAGCACTGAAAAGGCACAGCAGAATCCCAGGACTTCGAATAAAAAGATGTTATTGTAGAAAAAGATAAAAAGCCACTTCCCAAGGAGTCCAGTTTTTAATTCATATTTTAGTGCCTCTTTCTCTTGTCCAAAAATGCAACAGGCAAGATCATCTTTCTCTTTGTGCTTGGAATTCCTCATGACACCGTGTGAGATTTCTTTCCTTCCTTCCCTCCCTCCCTCCTCTTCCCTTCCTCCCTCCCTCCCTCCCTCCCTTCCTGTTCCCTTTCCTTTTCCCTAGCCCTTCCTTCCTTTCTCCCTCCCTTCCCTAACCCTCCCTCCCTTCTCTTCCCTCTCTCCCTCCCTCCCTTCCTTCCTCCATTCCCTTCCCTCTCTTCCCTAACCCTTCCTTCCTTTCTCCCTCCCTTCCCTAACACTCCCTCCCTTCTCTTCCCTCTCTCCCTCCCTCCATTCCCT
>NW_015388238.1:342887-344887 GCF_001527695.2 Protobothrops mucrosquamatus | reverse complement strand
CTCCCTCCCTTCTCTTCCCTCTCTCCCTCCCTCCCTCTCTCCCTCCCTTCCTCCATTCCCTTCCCTCTCTTCCCTAACCCTTCCTTCCTTCCCTCTCTTCCTTCCCTAACCCTCCCTCCCTTCTCTTTCCTTCTTCCTTCCTTCCTTCCTCCCTCCCTCCCTCCTTCCTTTCCCTTCCTTCCTTCCTCCTACCCTCCCTCCCTACATTCCTTCCTTTACTTTTCTCCTTCAAGATCACTTCAATCTCTCTTGATATGACACCAGATGTATCTGATATGAATCTGTTTTCTTCTAGCTATGTGAGAACTAAATCTCATAGTTGGTACGGAGTAGTGGTGAAGGTGTTAGACAAGGATTAGGACCAGGGACTGGCAGATTCAAACGAGGACTCAGCCGTTACGTGCCATTGCAAGGAGCAAGGCGTGCTATAAAATAATAAAGGTGGGATAAAAGTCTAATCTAAGAATAACAAAGTTGGCGCCAATAAGACACATGAAAAACTCTGGATAGTGGACACTGCAATATCTGGAGACAGTAGAATACAAGAGGAAGCACTACAGAACATAACAAAATACAAAGATGTGCAAATAGAAGTAAAATGACTGTGGCAAAAGAAAGCAAAGGCAATACCAATAGTCATAGGCACTTTGGGTGCAATCCCAAAAGATCTGGAGCACTTGAACATCATCGACATTGACAAAAATCCCCATCGGTCAATTGCAAAAGGCAGCTTCACTTGGAAGAGCTTACATCCTGCAATGATACCATTAACACCAAAGAACAACATCTGCCTATCCCAGGTCTTTGGAAAGGACTAAAGAGGTGGATAAAAATGCCAAATCCAGTCTAAACATCTGGATGACTTATGTGACCAATCATAATTAAGCTGATGTCAGCAATCACATAGACCAGGAATCTTCAAACTTGGCCCTTTTATGATTTGTGGACTTCAACTCCCAGAATTCCTCAGCCAGGCACACTGGCTGAGGAATTCTGGGAGTTGAAGTCCACAAGTCATAAAAGGGCCAAGTTTGAAGACCCCTGATATAGACAGACCTTCTTCAAAATCATGAGATCAAGAGAATGAGCGGTGGTGGCGCAGTGGTTAGAATGCAGTATTGTAGGCTGACTCTGCCCACTGCCAGGAGTTCGATCCTGACCGGCTGAATGTGGAGTCAGTCTTCCATCCTTCCAAGGTCAGTAAAAGGAGGACTCTGATTGCTGAGGGCAATATGTTGATTCTGTAAACAGCTTAGAGAGGGCTGTAAAAGAACTACGAAGCGTTATATAAGTGCAATTGCTATTGCCGTCATGATTCCCAATGTGGTCCTTCAAGTCTTCCAACCCATTGTCACTGGGATTAAGTCCATCTACTTTGCTGCTGATTGTCCTCTTCTGCCTTTCCCAGAAGCCTTCTTCAGAGAATTCACATCATATGTCCAAAGTAGGATAACTGGAGTCTGGTCATTTGTGCCTTGAGTCAATGGTCTGTCTTGATCTGATGTTCTCTTCGTTTCTTCAGGTGTCTTCTCCAAACACCTGAAGCTCAAAAGCGCCAGTCCAGGCAGTCCTTGATTTACAACCATTCGTTTAGTGATCATTTGAAGTTACAACAGCACTGAAAAATATGACTTAGGGCTGTTTTTCACGCTTACGACCACAGCAGCATCCCCATGATCACGTGATCAAATTCAGACACTTGGCAACTGATTCGTATTTATGACGGCCGCAGTGTCAACATGTGATCACCGTTTGTGACCTTCTGACAGGCAAAGTCCAGGGGGAAGCCAGATTCATTTAAGAACCATGTGACTAACTTAACAACTGCTGTGGTTTACTTAAGAGCTGTGGAGAGGAAGGTTGTGAAATGGGGCAAAATTCACTTAACAATAGAAATTGGGGTCGAGGACTATCTGTACTCCGGAATAGGATCCTCTCCCTTTTATTTATATATTTATATAATATATATTATATTATGTTATGTAATATAATAGTGTATA
>NW_015388238.1:324526-339929 GCF_001527695.2 Protobothrops mucrosquamatus | reverse complement strand
CCTTCTCAAAAATGCGCTTCTCTGGTGAACGGCAACTTTGAGTACATTTTCCACCCTAGAATAAGGAAAAATCCTCTACACACTTGATAAAGGGGAGGCTCCACTGAATACAATGGGATTACTTCTGAATAAAGAGCCCTAGACTTGCAAGACTCAAGCCAACCTTTTTTTTGGGGGGGGGATCATAAACGGCCTCTTCCTTTCAAGAGACACACGTATTCAGCCTAGATGAGATGAAGCCAAGCCTGAGTTTAAATCTGCTTTTTTTAAATCGGGGGGGGGGGGGAATCACATCCCTGATAATGTTTTGCCCCACTTTCAAAAAATCCCCCCAACAAACATAAGAGAACTTGGGTAAGAGCACACTGCCCCCATTTCAGAAGGGAAGGAAAGAAGGATGACATTTGGAAAAGACGGATAATAAGAGTGGATGGGGAGAAAAGGCGGAAGAGAGAGCGAGAGAGAAAGAGGCACCAGGAAGAAAAAAGAGTGAGCAGAAGAGATGAAAAAGGAAAAAAAAGAAAGTTTGAAAAAGGGCGCAGCTGCAAAAAGTGAGAGAGAAAAGGGGTGACACGATGCCTCCACTTCTGGCCTTATCCCCTTCCACTCCTGAACACAAAATGATCCGTTTTATCATTACTGCCAATCTTGTTTGCAATTAAATCGTCTTTTTTTTTCTGTTTTGTTAACCATAGAATTTCCTTCAATTAAAAAATTGTCCAGTTCTAAAGATCACCTTTGCGGGACAACCTCTCCTCTCCCCCCCCCTCAAAACATACATAAAATGGTGGTCAGAACCACTAACTTCTTCAACAAACAGTTGAGTATGAAGAAAGACAGTTCTGCATAGTGATGAAAATGCTGGGAGATGGGGAATTCTAGTCCCACCTTAGGCAAGCTGGCTGGGTGACTTTGAGCCGATCACCAGGTGACAGCGAGTTCTAGTCCTGCCTTAGGCATGAAAACCGGCTGGGTGACTTTGAGCCGATCACCAGGTGACAGCGAGTTCTAGTCCTGCCTTAGGCATGAAAACCGGCTGGGTGACTTTGAGCCGATCACCAGGAGACAGCGAGTTCTAATCCTGCCTTCGGCATGAAAGACAGCTAGGTGACTTTGGGCCAATCATCAGGAGACGGTGAGGTCTAGTCCAGCCTTAGGCATGGAAGCTGATTGGGTGACTTTGGGCCAATCACCCAAAGACTGAGTTCTACTCCCGCCTTAGGCATGAAAGCTGACTGGGGGACTTTGGGCCAATCACCAGAAGACTGTGAGTTCTGCTCCCGCCTTAGGCATGGAAGCTGATTGGGTGACTTTGGGCCAAGCATTGTCACAACAGCACTGACAAAAGTGACTTACGATCATTTTTCATCCTTACGACCATTTCAGCATCTCCATGGTCACATGATCAAAATTCAGACGCTTGGCAACTGGCTCATACTTACGACGGTTGCAGTGTCCCGGGGTCATGTGATCCCCTTTCGCCACCTTCTGACAAGCAAAATCAGTGGGGAAGGCAGATTCACTTAACAACCGTGTTACTACCGGCTTAACGCCTGCAGTGATTCACTTCACAACTGCGCCGAGAAGAGTCACAAAATGGAACAAAACTCCCTTAAAAACCTCCTCGCTGAGCCACAGAAATTTTGGGCCCAATTGTGGACGTATGTCGAGGACTGCCTGTATTCTCTTAAACGCAAAGACAGTTTCCTGCATTATAATAAATTCTTCAAAAGCCAATGCCACGATACCTTACTCTGCAGAGGCCAGAATAAAGAACTCCATCACCGCAGACTTTGTGTCAGATCCAATTTTGGGAGACCTGACTTTGAAACCCACCCAAGCATGTTCATGCGAAGTCCTTGGGCCAGCCTCTCCACCTAATCTGCCTCTTCACGTCGCCGTAATAATAAAATATTGGGAGGCGATTAAACTAGCAGCTCTGTGGATTTGGGATCAAGGCAAAAGAACGCCGGTTGGGGTTAGGATTTGCCCACCTTACATTTTAACATTGTGATTAATCACTTGAACAAGGATTTGAAGGAAATGCTTGTCAGGTTTGCAGAGAGCAGAATAACGAGAGTTGGAAGGGACCTTGGAGGTCTTTTAGTCCACCCCCCCACCCCTGCTCAAGCAGGAGACTTTGTACCATTCCGGATAAATGGCTGTCCAATCTCTTGATTTAAATGGCTTGTCTTCAGAAGTTGTGGGTGCTCCATCCCTGAAGGCTTTTAAGAAGAGATTGGGCAATCATTTGTCTGAAATGGCATAGGAACGTGGTGGCAAACCTATGGCACGCGTGCCACAGGCGGCACGCAGAGCCCTCTCTGTGGACACGTGCGCCGTCACCCCAGTCCTAGGCCTTCAGCTGGGTTTTATAAAACCTTTTCGCTTTAGGCCTCCGCCGCCATGTGAAAAAAAAAGGCTCAATCAATCAATCACTTTCAACTTCTCGCGGGGAAAAAAAACCATCTTGCAAAGTTGGAATTGATTGAAGTTTTTAGTCCCACCCAGTCTGCTGTTACCACCACAGCCATGCCCACCCAGTGGGCCACACCCACCCAATTGGCCACACCCATGCAATGGGCCACGCCTACCCAATGGGCCACACCCAGCCAATGGACCACACCTACCTGGAACTCGACAATGCATAAGTGGGTTTTGGGTTGCAGTTTGGGCACTCAGTCTCTAAAAGGTTCGCCATCACTGGCATAGGATCTCCTGCTTGAGCAGGAGGATGGACTAGAATAGTGATGGCAAACTTTTTAGAGACCGAGTGCCCAAACTGCAACCCAAAACCCACTTATGCATCGTCGAGTGCCGGGTGGGTGTGGCTCATTGGCTGGGTGTGGCCCATTGGGTGGGCGTGGCTGCGGTGGTAACAGCAGACTGGGTGGGACTAAAAAGTTCAATCAATCAATTCCAACTTTGCAAGATCTTTTTTTTTTCCGTGAGAAGTTGAAATTGACTGATTGAACCTTTTTTTTTTTGCACACGGCAGCGGAGGCCTAAAGAGAAAAGGTTTTATAAAACCCAGCTGAAGGCCTAGGACTGGGGCGACGGCGCGCACGCCCACAGAGAGGGCTCTGAGTGCTGCCTCTGGCACCCGTGCCATAGGTTCGCCACCACTGGACTAGAACACCTCTAAGGATGGACTAGAAGACCTCCAAGGTCCCTTCCAACTCTGTTATGCTGTTATTGCTCTTATTCTTTGTAAAAACCTCCAGTGATGGAGCACCCACAACAAGTGGAGGAAAGCCATTCCACAGGATTAGGCCAGGATAGTTGATATTCTAGAAATTAGAAATAAAATTCAGAACAATCTCGAGTGACCAGTTGTTGTTCAGTCGCTAAGTCGTGTCTGACTCTTCACGACTCATGAACCATAGCACTCCAGGCCCCCCATCCTTCACTGTCTCCTGGAGTTTGCCCAAATTCATGTTGGTTGCATCGATGACACTATCTAACCATCTTGTCCTCTGCCCTCCCCTTCTCCTTCTGCCTTCCATCATTCCCAACATCGGGGTCTTTTCCAAGGAATCCTTCCTCCTCATTAGGTGGCCAAAGTATTTGGTCTTCAGCTTCAGGATCTGTCCTTCCAAAGGGCAGTCAGGGTGTCAACACTGCTAACATCGGATGTTTTTGCAACAGAGGGAAATGTAGCCATCGTTTACCTTTTGCTTTTAGAGTTAGATGATGCTGGGAGGGGGGATTTGAACGAGAGTCCAGCTAGACAACAACACTAAACCTAGCGTGAGAAACAAGGTTATTAAGCGGATCCAGTTTCCCCCATTGACTTGGCTTGACAGAAACCAATTGGGAAGGCTGCAGATGAGGATCACGTGATCCCAGGATGCTGCCACCATCATGAATACAGGCTGGTTGCCAAGCTCCCGAATTGATCGTGCTGCAACAGTCATAAGTGCAGGGATGGAATACATTTTTTTCCCTGTGCTGTTGTAACTTTGAACGATCACTAAAGGAATAGTTGTAAGTTGAAGGTTAATTGTAATCAGTCCATCATCATCATCATCATCATCATCATCATCATCATTATTATTATTATTTACAAGGTCCCTTCCAACATCACCGTCTCCTGGTTATTGGCCCAAAGTCACCCAATTGACTTTCATGTCTAAGGCGGGATTAGAACTCACCGTCTCCTGGTTATTGGCCCAAAGTCACCCAGCTGGACTCAAACTCACAATCTTGTTTACATGGCAATGGCAGACACACACCCCTCCAACTCTTCCTCCAGCAGACCCCTCTGTGTACATCATCCCCAACCTAGCGAAAATGGGGGTCCAGCTTTCAAACACTGGGAAACTTTACTCCGGCATTATCTGAAAACCAAGCAAAGCAAAAATTAAAATTAAAAAAAAGCAAGGCAGGCGCGCGCTTGTGTGATTGGGGTGCGGTGGGGGAAATTCTCTTTTCCCAGCGGCAAAACTGGCCTGCCGCTGAATGGAAATCACTGCCCCTTCTTTCCGCTAGGAACTCAGAAGAAAACAGAGATGGCCTTGAGCGAGAAAAGGTGATTTTAATAGAGGGCAGATCTCAACTCTGAAAGGCAAAAGGCCTGCTGGTTCAGCAAGGTTAAAATCTTTCTGGCTGGCCTAGGTGGTAGAAGGAAGGGGGCGGGAGGACTGGTGGAAATTTACAGCTGTTCCCCGAAAGCTACACTTCAGCTGTTTCCCCAAAGCTGCAGCTCATGAAAACAGGCCCCTTTCGAAATGGGGAGATTGATGGAGTCTCCAGCCCTGCCAGCTGTAAATATACCATCAGCCTTGTAAGAACAGGGCTGGGACATCAGCGGCCGCCACCACAGGGCTTCTGGTTTTTAAAAAGCTGCCTAAACACATACAGGTGGACACCCTTGCTCCTAAACGCAGGATTCACACTGGAGCAAAGTCACTGGAGAGGGCTGGAGTGCTGGCTTGCCTTCAGAAGTTGTGGGTGCTCCATCACTGGAGGCTTTCAAGAACAGACTGTGCAGTTGCTTGTCTGAAATGGTATAGGCGGGTCTCCTGCTGGTGCCGGGGGTTGGACTAGAAGACCTCCAAGGTCCCTCCCAACTCTGTTGTACTGTTATTTTGTCCTAAGAGTTGAATCCACAAAAACACCTGCCTAGTCGGGCTCTTTACTGGCTCAGCATGTATTGATTGGGTCAGCTTTTTAAATCAACTTAACTCTGGAAAGATCATAGGCTGTGATCCAAAATGTGGACCAGCTAAATTCCTTAATTTCACAACACGTGGATAAACTTCGCCATAGTTTTAACTGGGAAATTGGGGAGCACCCTAGACCAAGCTGATAGAAGTAAAGGAAAGGTCTTCAAAAATTTAATATTGAAAGAGAAATTTAAAATTGAATTTGCTGCAGTGGAAATTTACTGAGTGGAGAAGCAACTATAATAGATGGGAACCAGGAAAGGATAGCATAAAGGAAGGATGTAAGAGAAACACGTAGGCAAAATTGTTATCTGGGTCTTCAGAATGGGAAAAGGAGCTGTAAGAGAAGATAACTAGCAAAACAGGAAATAATTTATTTTTCTAAGAAGTCATTAAAAAAAGGGGGCCAGAACTCAGGCAACTGAGCATGTGCAATTAGTTGATTAATATTAACTGACACACCTTGCATAAATTATCTCTTAATTTTTTTATGTACATGTGATGTATGATTTAGTATGTAGCAGGAAATATGTAGGAGGCGGTCGGAAAGAGTGTAACCTCATAGTACCTCGGCCAATGGGGAAAGAGGAGGGATGTGGCGGCCGGGACAAGGGCTGTATAAATAAGGGAATATTTTGGGTTGAAACTTTGGAGAGAACCAAGCTTTGAAAGCTTCTCTCCCCGCTTATTGCAATAAACGAAACAAAAGGCCTTCACTGTGTCTTGGCTGGTTATTGGTCAGGCGAACTTGCCTCTGGTCCCGAAGGAAAGTAGCCAGGAGCACATAACAAAGCCAAGTCCAAAAATGCTAAATAATAATAATAATAATAATAATAATAATAATAATAATAATAATAATAATAATAATAATAATAATAATAATAATAATAATAATAATAATAATAATAATAATAATAAGGCAAATAGGTGGGCGTGGAATGCTGCAAGTACATCAGATGGTAGAAGAAGAAAAAATGGCTTTGGAAGAATATCTGAAGGACAATGATGAAGATGCACTGAAATTAGTATATCAGGAAGGCTTACTGACTACTGGAGAGACCAAACTGGCCTACAAGAAAGACCAAATGAAGAACAGAATAAAGGCATGGGAAGACAAAGCACTGCATGGCCAGTACATTAAAAAACTAGCTGGGAAAGCAGATAATAACAAGACCTGGCAATGGCTAAGAGCAGGAAAATTGAAGAAAGAGACCGAGGGACTAATTCTGGCTGCACAAGACCAAGCCTTAAGGATAAATGCATACAAAGTCAAAATTGAGAAGACAGCAACAGACAGTAAGTGCCGCCTATGCAAAGAAGCTGAAGAAACAGTGGATCACATGGTAAGCTGCTGCAAGAAGATCGCACAGACTGACTACAAGCAGCGGCATGACAAAGTAGCAACAATGGTGCATTGGAAGATCTGCAAGAAATATCATTTTCCTGTAAGCAAGAACTGGTGGGATCATAAAATAGAGAAAGTCATAGAAAATGATAAAGTTAAACTGCTCTGGGACTTCAGAATTCAAACAGACAAGCACCTGCAACATAACACCCCGGACTTAACAATTGTCAATAAGAAAGACAAAAAAGTCTGGATAGTGGACGTGGCAGTGCCTGGAGACAGCAGAATAGATGAGAAAGAACTGGAGAAGATAACAAAATACAAAGACCTACAAATAGAAATAGAAAGACTGTGGCAAAAGCAAGCAAGGGTAGTACCAATAGTAATAGGCGCCTTGGGTGCAATCCCAAAACAACTTGAGTATCACTTGAACACCATTGGCATTGACAAATTCGCCATTAGTCAATTGCAAAAGGCAGCCTTACTAGGAACTGCTTCCATCCTGCGACGATATCTGTAATACCATCAAACATCCACATTTGCCTATCCCAGGTCCTGGGTAAGGACTCGATAGGTAGACAAAATGCCAAATCCAGTCTGAACATCTGGCTGACTGTGCGATGATCCTCAACAACAACAACAACAACAACAATAATAATAATAATAGTAGTAGTAGTAGTAATTGGTAGGGACCTTGGAGGTCATCTAGTCCAACTCCCTGCTCAGGCAGGAAACCCTATACCATTTCGGACAAATGGCTGTCCAGTCTCTTCTTAAAGACTTCCAGTGTTGGAGCATTCACCGCTTCTGGAGGCAGGTTGTTCCACTGGTTAATTGTTCTAACTGTCAGGATGTTTCTCCTTAGTTCTAGGTTGCTTCTCTCCTTGATCAGTTTCCATCCGTTGCTTCTTGTCCTGCCTTCAGGCGCTTTGGAGAATAGCTTGACTCCCTCTTCTTTGGGGCAGCCCCTGAGATACTGGAACAGTGCTATCCAGTCACCCCTCGTCCTTCTCTTCATTAAACTAGACATACCCAATTCCAGCAGCCGTTCCTGGAAGTCTGACAAACTGGCCGTCGAGATAAACACATTGAGATAAACAACTACGACACACCATTCAAAAGAGACAAGCCAAAAGCCAAAAGGGAAACAAACAATCCAAAACATCTCTTCACCAGCAATCAACACCCAGATGAGCAGAGATTAATTCCACGATTAACTCTAGACCAACAATCCAGAAGTAAACAATACCACAATCAAGGATCTACCAACTTGTAAACAACAGCCTAATCAAGGATCCACTGAGAATGCTGATGCCAACATGGACAGGATGAGCGTCTATTATTTAAAATGAAAGCAAACCCCACTCTCTTCCAGCACTGATAACGTTAGCTAGTTTGGTAATGAAACGTCTGCAAGAAAATAACCAAGCTCTAGAGAGCACCAGGGACCCCACACTAAACAATATCCATTCAAGGAACAACCAGTTTAGACGATTAGTATAAAACAGCCTAATCCATTAACATTGACAGGGCAAGCCATCTGTATCTAAACCCCCTTCTAGCACTGATGATGTTACCTAGTTTGGTAATGAAACATTTGCAAGAAAACAACCAAGCTCAGAGACCACCAAGGACCCCACAGTCCTCCTCCTCCTCCTCCTCCTCCTCCTCCTCCCTCCTCCTCATCCCCCCCCCACTCCTTTCTAGCACTGAGGATGTTACCTAGTTTGGTAATGAAACATCTGCAAGAAAACAACCAAGAGAGCACCAAAAACACCACAAGCCAGATCATGAAATCCACTGCAGAGGATGGCTAAAACTATTTTTTATTGAGATTGATTCTAATAGCAGAATCTTGCAGTCTGATTGTGCTGTTCTTCTTCCTCCTCCTCCTCCTTCTCCTCCTTCTCCTCCTCCTCCTCCTTCTCCTCCTTCTCCTCCTCCTCCAAGTGAATTAGGGAGGTGTCTGTGACTGTCTGAGCCACTTATCTGGATGTTCTGGAATTGAATGTTTCAGCATCTTTTGCTTAGGCAACAAATTCCGCATATCTCCTCATCTTTCTTACTCTTCGTACCCCTTTCAAATCCCCTAAACTTTTTTTTTCAAATATAGCTCTTTCTAATTCAAATTTAATCTAAAATTAAATGTGCTCTACATGTGTAAAGTGGATGCTAACTTAATGAAAAAGAGAGTAATAGATCCAGAGTTTGTTTGTTTGTATTCTGGAGAATATTCTGGTAAGATTATCTCTCAGCTAATATTGGCAATCCCCAGATCCAGGGCAAATATTTGTCCTGGATTTGGGGATTACTGCATTTTTATTTATGTTAGTTACAGATAGTCTGCAATTAATGACCATAACCAAGAATAGAATTTCTATTGCTAAGCAAGGCAATTGCTAAGTGAGTCATGCTCAATTTTATTTATTTATTTATTTATTTATTATTTTATTTATTTATTATTTTAATTTGTATACCGCCCTTCTCCCATAGGACTCAGGGCGGTTCACAGCATATTAAAAACAAATAGTAAACACAAAATACAAAAAATTACAAAATACAAAAATACAGAAAATAAACCCCGATAAAAGCCGAATTAAAACCAAATATTACAAGCTGTGTTTCGAATTAAATACTTTTAANGTCTCTTCTTAAAAACTTCCAGTGTTGGAGCATTCACCACTTCTGGAGGCAGGTTGTTCCATTGGTTAATTGTTCTAACTGTCAGGAAGTTTCTCCTTAGTTCTAAGTTGCTTCTCTCCTTGATCAGTTTCCACCCGTTGCTTCTTGTCCTGCCTTCAGGCGCTTTGGAGAATAGCTTGACTCCCTCTTTTTTGTGGCACATGGGAATCCCATGAACTTGGGATGCTGCAACCATTGTATGTACATGCTGGTTGCCAAGAGCCCAAATTTTTATCACATGTCCGCGGGATTGCTGCAACGGTTCTAAATGCAAGGACATGTTCTAAGTCTCTTGTTTTCAGAGCAGTTGTAACTTCAAACTAAATGGCTAAATGAATATTGTAAGTCAAGGACTGCCTAAACTTATTATTGTAGTAGTAGTTGTTGTTGTTATTTCAATTTATAAAGTCATCTAATCCAGGGGTCCCCAAACTCGGGTCCATGGACTAATACCGGGCTGCGGCATGCCAGCAACCGGTCCACACAAACAAGCAAAGCCCCATCTGCAGGATGCAAGCAGCACACAAAACCATGCACCCCTCCGGTCCACGGAACCGGTTCCTGGTGCTCAAAAGGTTGGGGACCTCTGATCTAATCGACAATAAACATAGGCCCTGCATCCTTTCCCTCTCTAGAAAAAAACAGAGTCAAACTCTCTCTTTGCCTAAACCACAGGTCGGCAACCTGCGGCTCTGGAGCCACATGCGGCTCTTTGAGCCTTCCCCTGTGGCTCCCAGCCTCCTCTGCCATTTGCAGAGAGAGACAGAGACAGAGAGAGGCACTTGCGCTTCCCTGCGTCTCTCTCTCTCTCTCTCTCTCTCTCTCTCTCTCTCTCTGTGTGTGTGTGTGTGTGTGTGTGTGTGTGTGTGTGTGTGTGTGTAAAAGAGAGTAGACTTACGGTGTTCTCCGACAAGCTGAAAAGCTTTTTGAGCGGGGCTCCTCCCTTTGCTGCGTCTCTGCAGGAAGCAGGAAGGACAGGAGAGAGCTAGCTAGCCCAGCTATGCTGACTCAGGAATTCTGGGAGTTGAAGTCCATGAGTCATAAAAGAGCTGAGGTTGTCTACCCCTGAACTTGTTGGAGAACAGCTTGAAGCCAGCTTGCCAGGTGAGCAGAAGATCGGAGAGAAGGAGAGAGGGGGGGGAGAAAGAGAGGGAGAGAGAGGGAGAAAGAGAGGGGGAGAGAAAGAGAGAGAGGAAAGAGAGAGAGAGAAAGAAAGAAAGGGGGGTAAGAGGACTGGCAGACCAAGGGCAGAAAGAGCGAGAGGGAGAGAGAGGGAGGGAGAGAGAGAGAGAGAGAGACCCTTTTGACATCTAAAATGAAGACAACACTGCATATATCCTTTTTTACCTTTATGATACACACACACACACACACCTATAGTAAGGTAAAAAAGGATATATGGAGTGTTATCTTCATTTTAGATATCAAAAGGGTTTTGCGGCTCCCGGTGTTTTGTTTTCGGTGGGAAACGGGCCCAACTGGCTCTTTGAGTGTTTTTGGCTTGCCTACCCCTGGCCTAAACCCATCAGAATACAGAATAACAGAGTTGGAAGGGACATTGGAGGTCTTCTAGTCTAGTAGTCCAACCCCCTGCTCAAGCAGGAGACCCTATACCAGGGGTCGGCAACCTTAAACACTCAAAGAGCCACTTGGACCCGTTTCCCAGAGAAAAGAAAACACTGGGAGCCGCAAAACGTGCGCACGCGCATGCGCACAAGGGGGGGGAGCTTGATTGAAGAGTTTAATTAAAAAGAAATAGAGGCTGCAATGCATGAGCTTTGTCTCTCTCTCTCTCTCTCTCTCTCTCTCTCTCTTTCTCTCTCTCCCTCTCTCTCTCTCTCTCTCTCTCCCTCCCTCCCTCTCTCCCTCTCTTTGTCTCCCTCCCTCTCTCTCCCCCCCATCTCTCTCCCTCTCTTCGATCTTCTGCTCACCTGGCAAGCTGGCTTCACGCTGTTCTCCGACAAGCTGACAAACAATCTTATTGGGCTGGCTCTCTCTGCCCTTGGTCTGCCAGTCGTCTTCCCCCACTCAGTGTGTGTGTGTGTGTGTGTGTGTGTGTGTGTGTGAGAGAGAGAGAGAGAGAGAGAGAGAGAGAGAGAGAGAGAGAGAGAGAGAGAGAGAGAGAGAGANCTGGCCCCTGCATGCCTCCTCTCGGGGTTCCTTGTCCCGTCCTTGAGGTAGGCCCTAGGAATGTTGCTGGGCCAGGCCTGCGCGAGGGGTGAGTCGCGCAGGGCCAGCAGGACCGTCCTAGAATACATAGTCCGATGCGAGGAGTCCATGGCACAGAGGGGGGATATGTTATTGGTGGATCTCAGATCTTCTAACCGAACAACTCTTTTGCCACAGTTGTTCAGCAAATCACTGCAGTTGTTAAGTGAATCATGTGGTCGTCAAGTGAATCCAGCTTCCCTCATTGATTTTGCATGTCAGAGGCCAGCTGGGAAGTATCTATGACAATTTGCTGTGGCCAACTCCCCACGACCAACTCCCCACAACCAACTCCCCATGACCAAGTCGCCACGGCCAATTCTTCACGGCCAATTCCTCACGGCCAACTCCCCATGGCCAACTCCCCATGGCCAATTCCCCACGACCAACTCACCATGGCCAACTCACCATGGCCAATTCCCCACGGTCAACTCCCCATGGCCAACTCCCCATGGCCAATTCCCCACGACCAACTCCTCACAGCCAACTCACCATGGCCAACTCACCATGGCCAACTCACCATGGCCAACTCACCAAGGCCAACTCACCAAAGCCAACTCCCCATGGCCAACTCACCATGACCAACTCCCCATGGCCAACTCCCCATGGCCAACTCCCCAAGGCCAACTCCTCAAGGCCAATTCCTCAAGGCCAATTCCTCACGGCCAACTCCCCATGGCCAACTTGGCATGGCCAACTCCCCATAGCCAACTCACTAAGGCCAACTCCCCATGACCAACTCTCCAAGGCCAACTCCTCATGGCCAACTCCTCACAACCAAGTCCCCATGGCCAAATCGCCATGGCCAACTCCCCATGGCCAACTCCCCAAGGCCAACTCCTCACGGCCAACTCCTCACAACCAAGTCCCCATGGCCAAATCGCCACGGCCAATTCCTCACGGCCAACTCCCCACGGCCAACACCCTATGGCCAACTCCCCAAGGCCAACTCCTCATGGCCAACTCCTCACAACCAAGTCCCCATGGCCAAATCGCCACAGCCAATTCCTCACGGCCAACTCCCCACGGCCAACACCCTATGGCCAACTCCCCATGGCCAACTCCCCACAACCAACTCCCCAAGGCCAACTCCCCACAGGACTATTCGCTGGAGAACAAAAGTTACACTAATATCAAAGAAATGGTGGAACAGAATCGTTAAAGAAAGGGTGCAAAAGGAGGGACAGAATGAAATGTGAATGACAACCATTAAAATATTTTTTTTATTTATTTCAAATAACTAAATTGAACTGTTAAATTGTCCCACGGCAAGTTGGCTCTGGTGAGTTATCCCGCAGCAAGTTAGCTGTGGCGAGTTGGCTGCAGAGAGTTAGCCATGGCAAGCTGTCCCATTCCGGGCTGGGAAGGTTGCACATGGGAATCCCAAGAACTTGGGATGCTGCAACCATTGTATGTACATGCTGGTTGCCAAGAGCCCAAATTTTAATCACATGTCCGCGGGATTGCTGCAACGGTTCTAAATGCAAGGACATGTTCTAAGTCTCTTGTTTTCAGAGCTGTTGTAACTTCAAACTAAATGGCTAAATGAATATTGTAAGTCAAGGACTGCCTAAACTTATTATTGTAGTAGTAGTTGTTGTTGTTATTTCAATTTATAAAGTCATCTAATCCAGGGGTCCCCAAACTCGGGTCCATGGACCAATACCTGGCTGCGGCATGCCAGCAACCGGTCCACACAAACAAGCAAAGCCCCATCTGCAGGATGCAGGCAGCACACAAAACCATGCACCCCTCCGGTCCACGGAACCGGTTCCTGGTGCTCAAAAGGTTGGGGACCTCTGATCTAATCGACAATAAACATAGGCCCTGCATCCTTTCCCTCTCTAGAAAAAAACAGAGTCAAACTCTCTCTTTGCCTAAACCACAGGTCGGCAACCTGCGGCTCCAGAGCCACATGCGGCTCTTTGAGCCTTCCCCTGCGGCTCCCAGCCTCCTCTGCCATTTGCAGAGAGACAGAGACAGAGAGAGGCACTTGCGCTTCCCTGCGTCTCTCTCTCTCTCTCTCTCTCTCTCTGTGTGTGTGTGTGTGTGTGTGTGTGTGTGTGTGTGTGTGTGTGTGTGTAAAAGAGAGTAGACTTACGGTGTTCTCCGACAAGCTGAAAAGCTTTTTGAGCGGGGCTCCTCCCTTTGCTGCGTCTCTGCAGGAAGCAGGAAGGGCAGGAGAGAGCTAGCTAGCCCAGCTATGCTGACTCAGGAATTCTGGGAGTTGAAGTCCATGAGTCATAAAAGAGCTGAGGTTGCCTACTCCTGAGCTTGTTGGAGAACAGCTTGAAGCCAGCTTGCCAGGTGAGCAGAAGATCGGAGAGAAGGAGAGGGGGGGGGAAAGAGGGAGAGAGGGAGAGAAAGAGAGGGGGAGAGAAAGAGAGAGAGGAAAGAGAGAGAGAGAAAGAAAGAGAGTGGGGGAAGAGGACTGGCAGACCAAGAGCAGAAAGAGCGAGAGGGAGAGGGAGGGAGGGAGGGAGAGAGAGACAGAGAGAAAGAGACCCTTTTGACATCTAAAATGAAGATAACACTGCATATATCCTTTACCTTTATGATACACACACACACACACACACACACACATACACACAGAGTAAGGTAAAAAAGGATATATGCAGTGTTATCTTCATTTTAGATATCAAAAGGGTTTTGCAGCTCCCAGTGTTTTGTTTTCGGTGGGAAACGGGCCCAACTGGCTCTTTGAGTGTTTTGGGTTGCCTACCCCTGGCCTAAACCCACCAGAATACAGAATAACAGAGTTGGAAGGAACATTGGAGGTCTTCTAGTCTAGTAGTCCAACCCCCTTCTCAAGCAGGAGACCCTAGACCAGGGGTCAGCAACCTTAAACACTCAAAGAGCCACTTGGACCCGTTTCCCAGAGAAAAGAAAACACTGGGAGACGCAAAACATGTGCGCGCGCGCATGCGCACAAGGGGGGGGAGCTTGATTGAAGAGTTTAATTAAAAAGAAATAGAGGCTGCAATGCATGAGCTTTCTCTCTCTCTCTCTCTCTCTCTCCCTCTCTCCCTCTCTTTGTCTCCCTCCCTCTCTCCCCCCCCCATCTCTCTCCCTCTCTCTGATCTTCTGCTCACCTGGCAAGCTGGCTTCACGCTGTTCTCCAACAAGCTGACACACAATCTTATTGGGCTGGCTCTCTCTGCCCTTGGTCTGCCAGTCCTCTTCCCCCACTCAGTGTGTGTGTGTGTGTGTGTGTGTGTGTGTGTGAGAGAGAGAGAGAGAGAGAGAGAGAGAGAGAGAGAGAGAGAGAGAGAGAGAGAGAAGGGAAGCACAAGTGCCTCTCTCTGTCTCTCTCTCTCTCTCTGCAAATGGCGGAGGGAGCTGGGAGCTGCAGGAGAAGGCTCAAAGAGCCACATACGGCTCCAGAGCCGCAGGTTGCTGACCCGTGCCCTATACCATTCCAGACAAGCAGCTGTCCAATCTGTTTTTAAAAGATCCCCCACAACTTCTGAAGGCAAGCTGTTCCACTGATTAATTAACAAACTATCAGGAAGTTTCTCCTCAGTTCCAGGTTGCTTCTCTCCTTGATTAGTTTCCATTCATTGCTTCTTGTCCTGCCTTCAGGTGCTTTGGAGAGAGTAGCTTGACTTCCTCTTCTTTGGGGCAGCCCCTGAGATACTGGAAGACTGCTATCGTGTCACCCCGGTCCTTCTTTTCATTAGGCTAGAGACATACCTAATCCCTGCAACATTTCTTCCTATGTTTTAGCCTCCTTCAGTCAGACCCAGATTGACCCTCCTTGCCCCAAATAAAACCCCCTAAAATCCCAGGGTCAATTCCTCTCTTTGCTAATCCCATCAGACCCAGATTGATCCTCTTTGCCCCCCACAAAACCCCTGGAATCCCATTTAAACCGAAAAGTAGAAGCCCCACTCACCAGCTCCCAGCACAGCTCAAGGGCAGCCCTAAGAAGTGAGTTTCAATATAGTAACCAGTGAGAAACCTCAAGGTTCCATCCTCGATCAAGGACACGCCCCCC
>NW_015388238.1:294563-321955 GCF_001527695.2 Protobothrops mucrosquamatus | reverse complement strand
GATAATGAAACTTGCACCATTAATGTGGCTGTTAAACATCAGTTATTATGGTTTTATAATTAATTGAATAGTTGGAAGGGCTTAATTTTCTGTTCTTAAGGTTCAAGAGGTCAGGATATATATGTCAGCCAATGCAAAATGTGTGAGTAAGAACAGGATGGAGGAGAAAAAGAAATGATATATTTACCAGAATCTATTTTCTTGGTCTGTACTATTCTGACCTTTGAGGAATGAATTTACACAATCCAGTTATACTCCACGCTTATAGACAAAGCTATCAACTTTCTGAAGAGCTGAAGAAGCTTCTTGGATGAGAAGGAAAATGTCTTCAAAGAAAAACAAGAAAGTCCAGTTGCCTCTTGAAAATGCACCTTTGGGATATCAACCTTCTCCTTATAAACTACATTTCAGAATCCTGTTCTCATTCATTTCATTTATACATCATACTGTGGGAAGTCAGCCTCCCTCGCCCCCGAGAAGGAAATATTAAAAGGGCAGAAAAATATATTTCCTCAAAGGATCTTAAAGAGGCAGAAAAGCATGCCCAGTTTTCTTAATAGCCCCAAGTCTCCCTCACCCAAGCAGAAATCAGCTTTGTAGAAATGCAGATGTAAATAATCCATTCAGGGAGGTTGGAGGCCTCCAGCTAGAAGCTTAGGAAGACAAAGACACCTAAAATCTACATATCCCACCCAAACTTTAAGACTGGACATAATATGATTAATACACAGATTCTAAAAGGCACACTCAGACTCAGGTCAAAGTTCATGCCACAGGAACAACTCCAAACAAAAGGCTCCAGAAGGTATAAAAACCCATTCCCTACATGTGCTTGCTCTCTTTTCTTCCAGAGCCATCTTTCTGTCTGGCTCTCCTCTCCAATAAAACTACAACCTTCTTTCTAAAGAAGTCGCCATGTTGTTTATTCCCGGCTTGGACTGAACCATGCTGAAGACTTTTCCTTCAACAATACTTATGGGTCCCTTGCCTCCATAACAACTCTGAGCAATTTGAAATTTTAAAAAAAAAAGAAATAAAAAGAATACAGGTGGTCCTTGACTTACGACCCCTGTTGAGCCCAAAATTTCCATTGCTAAGAAAATTAAGTGACGTTTGCCCCACTTTGCGACTTTTCTTGCCACAGTTGTTAAGTGAATCATTGAAGTTACTAAGTTAGTAACGCGGTTGTTCAGCGAATCTGGCTTCCCCGTTGATTTTGCTTGTCAGGAGCTCACAAAAGGGGATCACATGTTTCCGGGACATTGCAACCGTTTAATGACCATTCAAAGTTATAACAGCATTGAAAAAAGTGACTTATGGCTATTTTTCACATTTAAAACCCCCTTGCAGCATCCCTGTGGTCACATGATCCAAATTCAGGCATTTGGCAACTGGCTTGTACTTATGACAGTTGCAATGTCCCAGGATCATATGATCACATTTTGTGAACTTCTGACAAGCAAAGTCAATGGGAAAGCCAGATTCATATAACAACCGTGTGATTAACAACTTAACAACTGCAGTGATTCATGTAACAATTTCATCACTGGAACAGCTTCATCACTGGAGGTTTTTAAGAAGAGATTGGACAGCCATTTGTCCAGTATGGTATAGGGTCTTCTGCTTGAACGGGGGTTGGACTAGAAGACCCCCAAGGTCCCTTCCAACTCTGTTATTCTGTTAATGAGGTCATGGGATGACCCGCCTTACGACAATCAACCAAAATGGCAGGCTCAGTTGTCATACCTCAAGGACTGCCTGTAAAAGGTCCTTTCTTTTGTTGCCTCTGAGGGAAAGTTTGAACATAATTTGAATTGTAAGTTATCTATTGATTGAAATAGGTGGAAAAAAGAAAGAGAGAGAGAGAGAGAGAGAGAGAGAGAGAGAGAGAGAGAGAGAGAGAGAGAGAGAGAGAGAGAGAGAGAGAGAGAGAGAGAGAGAGAGAGAGAGAAAGAAAGAAAGAAAGAAAGAAAGAAAGAAAGAAAGAAAGAAAGAAAGAAAGAAAGAAAGAAAGAAAGAAGAGGTGGTGAATGAGGAGGAGAAAGAGAAGAACTGGCTGGTGATTCTTTCTTTCTTTCTTTCTTCTCTTCCTCCTCCTCCACCTCCACCTCCACCTTTTCTTTCTTTCTTTTGTTGTAAGAAAGCTATCTGTTGTAAACTATCTATTGATTGAAATAGGTGGCTAAAAGAAAGAAAGAAAGAAAGAAAGAAAGAAAGAAAGAAAGAAAGAAAGAAAGAAAGAAAGAAAGAAAGAAAGAAAGAAAGAAAGAAAGAAAGAAAGAAAGAGAATCACCAGCCAGTTCTTCTCTTCCTCCTCCTCATTCACCATGTCTTCTTTCTTTCTTTCTTTCTTTCTTTCTTTCTTTCTTTCTTTCTTT
The DNA here is from genome assembly GCF_001527695.2 of Protobothrops mucrosquamatus. Taxonomy (NCBI): domain Eukaryota; kingdom Metazoa; phylum Chordata; class Lepidosauria; order Squamata; family Viperidae; genus Protobothrops; species Protobothrops mucrosquamatus. Next base: position 319,577 of record NW_015388238.1, on the reverse strand, counting down.
CTTTCTTTCTTTCTTTCTTTCTTTCTTTCTTTCTTTCTTTCTTCTCCCCCTCTTCCTTCCTTCCTTTTCTTTCTTTCTTTCTTTCTTTCTTTCTTTCTTTCTTTCTTTCTCTTTCTTTCTTATAGCTCCCTATTTCAATCGATAGATAGCATTCTTACAAAGAAAGACAGAACGAAAGAAAAGGAGGAGGAGGAGGAGGAGAAGAACTGGCTGGTGATTCTCACTGCAGGTCGAAGCCAGCAGCTCCCCTCCACCACTACGTTACAGTCTTAGATGGAAGTACCCAGTCACGGACGATAAGTGACCGACCGACCCCCAGATTTAGTCGGTAAGACGGGGGCAGGTCCGTGCCGAAAAGAAAGGTCGCGACGTCCCTACTGGGGTCCAAGTAGGAGGCTTACTTTGCGAGCCGTAATTTAAAGTAATTGGAGTCTAGGGGGTATTTTTTTTACCGTAAAGGGCATCCGAGAGATACCTTTTCGCGGGCCTCGATCTCCGTCCCCAGATTCCCATGAATATCAATCAGGGCAAATGGGTTGGGGTCCCCCTCCCCTCCCTTGTTCCCGAAAAATAGGATTTGCGACCTTGGGCTTGTTCAGAGTCAGTTCTCCGAAAAAGGACCGTTGGAACGTGGCACGTGCTTCCCAGCCCCTTTGGTTTCGAAGGAAAGCCGTTCTTAAAAGATTGTTTTGTTTTTAAAAACGTGGCTTCGTTTTTAAAATGTGGTTTTGTTTTTTTAAAAAAAAATTAAAATATTTTCTGTTTTTTAAAATGTGGCTTTGTTGTTAAAATACTGCTTTGTTTTTAAAACGCTGCTTTGCTTTTAGTATATTGTTTTGTTTTTAAAACGTCGCTTTGTTTTTAAAACGTCGCTTTGTTTTAAAATACGGTTTTGTTTTGTTTCAAATGTCGTTGTAGAACGTGTGCAATGACGGACACTCAAAGTAAGCTTGGCTGCTTAATCAGTTTCGTAAGAGAGAGGCACTTTCTTGAGGTCCTCTGGTAAAATATTGGGTATATCCTGAGAAAATTCCAGATGCCGATTAATGCACGACATTGTGCGTTAATTTTTTTTGCCTGTCTTATTCTTGTAAAGTCCTGTATTGGTGCTAAAGAGGGAGGGAGGGAAGGAAGGAGCAATTGGTTGTGTTGGGAAACTGAGCGTCTCCTACAAAGGCATCACCGCCATGCAATTTCCATTTCTGGAATTTTCCTACTTTGCAAAACAAAAAAAAAGCTTCTGTTTTTCTCTCTCATTCTCCAGATGCTTCCGAGTTCTTTCAGAATCCCTTGATTTGGCTGAGATTTGAGGCTTATTGTTCGATTGCCAGGAGGCAGGCATATAATACTGGGGTTTTTTTTTTCTTTCCATGTATTTTATTTAGTTATTTATTTGTATCCCGCTTTTGTTATTTTTACAAAGAACCCAAAGTGGCGAACTTATCCAGCAGACCTTCCTCCTCCTATTTTCCCCACAATAACAACAACAATAATAACAATAACCATGTGAGGCAGGTTGGGCTGAGAAAGAGAGGGACTGGCCCAAAGTCACCCACCGGTTCTCATGCCCAAGGCAGGACTTGAACTCATGATCTTCTGCCTTCTAGCCTCATAGAGCAATAGCACTTAGACTTATATACCAATTCACAGTGCTTTACAGCCCTCTCTAAGCGGCTTACAGAGTCAGCATATTATTATTATTATTATTAATAATAATAATAATAATAATAATAATAATTGGAAGGGACCTTAGAGATCATCTAGTCCAACCTCCTGCTCAGGCAGGAAACCCTATACCATTTCGAACAAATGGCTGTCCAGTTTCTTCTTAAAAATTTCCAGTGTTGGCGCATTCACCGCTTCTGGAGGCAGGTTGTTCCACTGGTTAATTGTTCTAACTGTCAGGAAGTTTCTCCTTAGTTCTAGGTTGCTTCTCTCCTTGATTAGTTACCATCCGTTGCTCCACAACAGTCTGGGTCCTCGTTTTACCGACCTCGGAAGGATGGAAGGCTGAGTCAACCTTGAACCAGTCAGGATCGAACTGCTGGCAGTGGGCAGAGTCAGCCTTCAATACCACATTCTCCTCTAGGACTGACCGGTTTGATCGCCTTGCAGTTCTCATAATATCAATAATGTCAGTTTTAGATAACTTTTCTAACCAAAAGATGACCAAGCATCGGAATTTTGATCACGTGACCCTGGGGACGTTGCGATGGTCATAAGTGTGACAAATGGTCATGAGTCCTTTTTTTCAGTGCCATTGTAACTTTGAACGGTGACTAAAAGCATAGTTGTAAGTCGAGGACTGTCTGTATTGGCTGGGTTTTTCTGGTGTGGCAAAAAATGCCCGGGTCCTTCTCTAATCTACAGAAATGGTGACAGTCACTCAGCTGTGAGTCAACACCCCCCCCTTAATAAAGTGACTACAAGGCCAATGACTTCAACTTTCAAACTGTTTCCTGTCATTCTAAGCAAACTATCTTGTCAACCATCCAAATAGCGAATTCAAAATCAAGACGTCTCCAAGGCTTTGACGTGCCGTAAAAGATAGACTTTATTGAATACACATCTCGGAACGGAAGAAGCAAAACCAGCTCTGGTTTTCCCACGCGAAAATCTGGTTATTTAACAATAGCTTTTCCATAACCCCCAGCCACCGTGTGTTCACCTTGCCCAGGGGTAGGCAAGCTTGGCTCTTTTATGACTCGTGGACTTCAACTCCCAGAATTCCTGAGTCAGCATAGCTGACTCAGGAATTCTGGGAGTTGAAGTCCACGAGTCATAAAAGAGCCAAGCTTGCCTACCCCTGACCTTGCCCAATCATACTTCCTTGGTTTGTTATGAGAAGGGTCCACTTCTCCATCAGACATCTGCTTTTGTGACCTTGGGTCTCACGGCACGTGGACAGCTTCTTAGAATCCCATTTAGTTCCCACACTTTCTACCCCTCCCTCCCCCCGGTTTCTATGGCAAGTTGAGTAGCGCTAGAAGTTAGCAAGAATCTTAGCAATGCAACCATGACACTATCCCACCCCCCCATCCAGAAGTAGAGATGGGAAGCATCAAATCCATCTGCCATTACAACATGGCGTTACTCCAGAGAAGCAATTATCGCAAGCCTCAGTGAGGACAAGGAACAGGTCACTTAAATGAAGTGAAGCAGAACGTGGGGTGAGAAGGTAGCGCAAGAGGATAGTAGGGTGGAGATGCTGGGAACCAAGAAAATGTCTCCATCGTTTTTCAGGCTTCAACTTGGAAAAAAAGAGAGATCAATAAAGCAGAACTTGGTTTAATGATGTGAGAAACTATACAAAATGGAGACCGGCAGGAATCACTTATTAGAAAACAAACAAGCCAATTAGGAAAACGGAAGTCCTGGAGTAGCTGCTTCTTAGAAGCAGCTCGACATAACCCGGGCGAAGGGTTTGTAAAAGAATACCTGGGCAGCCAGGAATTTGCAGCCAAGGTTGAGAATCTAAAATATTGCTGCTATGTACTAATAAAGGAGAATATTTGTAGCTCGGGGTTCAACTGAGGGTCCTTTATATAAAATAGAAAAAATATAAATATATAGTGAGAGCCAGTTTGATCTAGTGGTTAAGGCACCGAGCTAGAAAATGGAAGACCATGAGTTCTAATCCCACTTTAGCCATGAAAGCCAGGTGGATGACTTTGGACCAATCACCAGGAGACTAGGTGTTCTAGTCCTGCCTTAGGCGTGAAAGCAAGTTGGGTGACTCTAATAATAATAATAATAATAATAATAATAATAATAATAATAATAATAATAATAATAATAATAATAATAATAATAATAATAATAATAATAATAATAATGGTAAAGTTGGAAGGGACCTTGGAGGTCATCTAGTCCAACCCCCTGCTCAGGCAGCAAACCCTATACCATTTCGGACAAATGGCTGTCCAGTTTCTTCTTAAAAACTTCCAGTGTTGGAGCATTCACTGCTTCTGGAGGCAGGTTGTTCCACTGGTTAATTGTTCTAACTGTCAGGAAGTTTCTCCTTAGTTCTAGGTTGCTTCTCTCCTTGATCAGTTTCCACCCGTTGCTTCTTGTCCTGCCTTCAGGCGCTTTGGAAAATAGCTTGACTCCCTCTTCTTTGGGGCAGCCCCTGAGATATTGGAACACTGCTATCATGTCCCCCCTCGTCCTTCTCTTCGTTAAACTAGAGAAGGACGAGGGCCAATCCATTTCGGACAAATGGCTATCCAGTCTCTTCTTAAAAACTTCCAGTGTTGGAGCATTCACAACTTCTGGAGGCAGGTTGTTCCACTGGTTAATTGTTCTAACTGTCATGAAATTTCTCCTTAGTTCCAGGTTGCTTGTCTCCTTGATTTTTTTCCATCCGTTGCTTCTTGTCCTGCCCTCTTTGGATGCAAAAGATGCAGGGAAGGTGCCATACCTGAGTGTTTCTCCACTTTGGTTACTTGAAGATAGGTGGACTTCAACTCCCAGAATTCCACAGCCAGTATGACTCCATGGCTTCAGCCAGAATCAGAGCGGCCTCTCTCTTTGCAGAATGCCATAGGACAGTGATGGTGAACCTTTTAGAGACCGAGTGTCCAAAAACCGCCTCGCCCCTACCCCGCCCCCGCCTCTCCTGCCCGCAGGGCCACCCATCACCTCCATGGCCTGCCACAGCAGATCACCCAGGCAGCCCAGCAGCGTCATGGTGGCCACGCCCTCTGTCCGCGCCCCGCAGCATCATCTGTACGCGATGGGGCTTGAGGGTGGAGTCTTGTCCCCGCTGACCTGCTGCCATGTCCTTGGCTGTGCTACTCTGCGCAGGCTGTACCCGGGCCGACTCTCCTCTGGGGGGGGCTGCTGGTGAGGAGGGGGCCAAGGGGAGTGGTGGGGCTGGGGCAACGGCGTGTGTGCCCACAGAGAGGGCTCTGAGTGCCGCCTCTGGCACCCGTGCCATAAGTTCACCACCACTGCCATAAGAGACCAGATTCTCTGCTATTGAAATCAGGGAAGCATACAAGTTTAACAGTAAAATTTTGAAAATCCTATATTGTGCAGAAATGGACAGATTAACGTTAGAGATGAAGGAGAAAGAAGATTCAATCTTTTATAAAACCTGGGGAAAATTTTATCAGTGGGTTGAAACACGTTAGAATAAGAAGAGATTTTAGAGCTTTATTATATTAAGTATTAAGGTTGATGATTGGAAATAGTTGTGCTATCAACTATGTTAATTATTTAAAGGAATATTACTGTTTTATCAAATGTCAGTTGTAACGATACCGATTTATTCTTATAAATGTCTAGTATTATATAAACAATAATACTCAATATGAAGACCCGGACGACAGCTTGTTCGCTGAATTATGAATTTACTGTAGTTATCCACATCCTGTCCCCTTTATCCCGATTTTCCTGTACCCGCACCAACCCCACCTTTTCCCTACCCATATAAAATCTAATAAAATATATTTTTAAAAAAAGTTTAACAGTAAAATAACTCACCAATACTTGAAGACACTTTAGTTATGCTCCATAATCATATCTACATCCCGTCCTGGCCATAAAGGTTGCAAACTCGGTCAAGATGTTAGGTCATGGGAAAACATCTGGGTGGAGGGGGGGCGGTACTGCGCAGGAATCCCCCCTTTGAGCACAATGTGTGATGTTGTGTGTCAAGGTTTGACGGTCTCCCCAGCACATTTCCGCAACGGCCATCTGTAACGATGTTAAAACCGATTAATTGAAGTAACCTTGGGGGAATGTAGGGCCTGTCAATCTTCCCTGCATCCATTGCTGAAATGACAACTGAAAGCCGACAAGAGGTAGGGAGGAGATGACATTTGCAAATGGAACATGGTGATACACCGATCAAATCAACAAAATGGGTGGGCGTCCCCTCTGCGCATATTTTATTTTGGCAGATAATAGTTGGGGAGGGAGAAAAAAGAGAGCTTTTTGCAAACAGTGTCATACATTTGCAATTTCCTTCTGGCCTCTTAAGTATGTGTCTGCAGTACAAACACCGGTCCATCTCTTTATGGAAGATAGTCCTCGACTTATGACCACAATAGAGCTGTTATTAAGTGAGACATTTGTTAAGTGAGATTTGTCCCTTTTTATGACTTTTCTTGCCACAGTTGTTAAGTGAATCACTGCAGTTGATCAGTTAGTAACCCGGTTATTAAATGAAACCGGCTTCCCCATTGACTTTATTTGTCGGAAGGTCGCAAAAGGGGATCACAAGACACCCCCCAGGATGCTGCAACCATCATAAATACGAGCCAGTTGCCAAGCGTCCCAAAATTGATCATGTGACCATGGGGAAAACAGCTGTAAGTCACTTTTTTCCCTGCCGTTGTAACTTTGAATGATCATTTAAAAAATGGTTGTAAGTTGAGAACTATTAACATGGGGTCTTCAAACTTGGCCCTTTTATGACTTGTGGACTTCAACTCCCAGAATTCCTCAGCCAACCCTAACCCTAACCCCCCCCCTCGTCCTTCTCTTCATTAAACTAGACATGCTGCAGCTGCCAAAAAGGCCAACACAGTGCTGGGCTGCATTAACAGAGGGATAGAATCAAGATCACGTGAAGTATTAATACCACTTTACAATGCCTTGGTAAGGCCACAGTTAGAATACTGCATCCAATTTTGGTCACCACGATGTAAAAAAGATGTTTGGACTCTAGAAAGAGTACAGAGAAGACCAACAAAGATGATCAGGGGACTGGAGGCTAAAACATATAAGGAAAGGTTGGTGGAATTGGGTATGTCTAGTTTAACGAAGAGAAGGACGAGGGGGGACAGGACAGCGGTGTTCCAATATCTCAGGGGCTGCCCCAAAGAAGAGGGAGTCAAGCTAGTCTCCAAAGTGCCTGAAGGCAGGACAGGAAGCAACGGGTGGAAACTAACCAAGGAGAGAAGCAACCTAGAAATAAGGAGAAACTTCCTGACAGTTAGAACAATTAACCAGTGGAACAACCTGCCTCCAGAAGCGGTGAATGCTCCAACACTGGAAGTTTTTAAGAAGAGACTGGACAGCCATTTGTCCGAAATGGTATAGGGTTTCCTGCCTGAGCAGGGGGTTGGACTAGACGACCTCCAAGGTCCCTTCCAACTTTTTATTATTATTATTATTATTATTATTATTATTATTATTATTATTATTATTATTATCATCATCATCATCATCATCATCATCATCATCATCATCATCATCATCATCATTATTATTATTATTATTATTATTATTATTACCCAATTCCAGCAACCGTTCCTTATATATGTTTTAGCTTCCAGTCCCCTCTGTGGCATTCCACATTACGTGGCGTTCCACTGAAGATACGGATGGGGTAAAACCTCTCAGGATTGTCCCTTCAAAAATTGTGCTCTTGGGAGGCTCATTCTGAAGCCACAAAACCCAACCCAGGTCTCTGCCCGTCGCTCAAGGAGTTAAATTCATTTTGCCGTTGACAATTAATGTCGGGGGCCCATTCCATAGATCTCTTAACAGAGACCACAACAGGGCAATTAACCCACTAATACACTAAGCTATTACATTGCTATGTCTCTTATTTTAGCCCGAGGTGATTTGAAACGCATTGGATTAAAGGATATTACAGGAGATAGCATGAAAAATAGTTTAATGTAATGAGTCGTCCCATGACGTCCGCTATTAAAGATGATTTGCGGTCAAAAACTACAACATGCAGGAGTTCAACCATTTAGAAAGTTAGAAGGAGGAGGAGAAGGAAGGGGAGCCTTAACTGTTTCCTGACTACAGTCGCTTGAATAAATGAAAAAAGTTATCACACACACAGACACACACATAATCCTCCAAGTTTGGTGTAGTGGTTCAGGCACCAGGCTGGAAACCAGGAGACTGTGAGTTCTAGTCCTGCCTTAGGTGTGAAAACTGACTGAGTGACTTGGACCAATCAACCGGAGACATCGAGTTCTAGTCCTGCCTTAAGCAGGAAAGTGATTGGGTGACTTTGGGAATCACCAGGAGACTGTGAGTTCTAGTCCCGCCTTTGGCATGAAAGCCAGCTGGATGACTTTGAGCCAATCACCAGGAGACGGAGAGTTCTAGTCCCACCTTAGGCATGAAAGATGGTTGGGTGACTTTGGACCAATCACCAGGAGATGGTGAGTTCTAGTTCCGTGTTCAGCACAAAAGTGATTGGGTGACTTTGGGAATCACCAGGAGACTGTGAGTTCTAGTCCCGCCTTAGGCATGAAAGCGGTTGGGTGACTTGGGGCCAATCCCTCTCTCTCTCTTAGCCCAACCCACCTCGCAGGGTTGTTGTAGAGAAAACAGGATGAAGAAGAAGTATTGTGTATGTTTGCCACCTTGAGCTGAGTTCATGTCTTTCAGTAAGGAGTGCAGATTGAAATTGAACTGTTTTGCATCCAATACCAAGGGGCCTTTTCCCATTTGCCCCTGACTGCATCACAAATGTGAGACAGCAAACGCATATACATTTCCTTCCTTTTCTCCCCAGCCTCCATATCTGGAGTTAATAATAATAGTAATAATAATAATAATAATAATAATAATAATAATAATAATAATAATAATAATAATAATAATAATAATAGTAATAGTAATAATAATAATAATAATAATAATAATAATAATAATAATAATAATAATAATAATAATAATAATAATAAAGTTGGAAGGTACCTTGGAGGTCATCTAGTCCAACCCCCTGCTCAGGCAGGAAACCCTATACCAGGGGTAGGCAACCTCGGCTCTTTTATGACTCAGGAATTCTGGGAGTTGAAGTCCATGAGTCATAAAAGAGCCGAGGTTGCCTATCCCTGCCCTACACCATTTCAGACAAATGGCTGTCCAGTCTCTTCTTAAAAACTTCCAGTGTTGGAGCATTCACCGCTTCTGGAGGAAGGTTGTTCCACTGGTTAATTGCTCTAACTGTCAGGAAGTTTCTCCTTAGTTCTAGGTTGCTTCTCTCTTTGATTAGTTTCCATCCGTTGATTCTTGTCCTGCCTTCAGGCGCTTTGGAGAATAGCTTGACTCCTTCTTCTTTGGGGCAGCCCCTGAGATATTGGAACACTGCTATCGTGTCCCCCCTCGTCCTTCTCTTCATTAAACTAGACATACCCAATTCCAGCAGCCATTCCTTATATGCTTTGGCCTCCGGTCCCCTAATCATCTTTGTTGCTCTTCTCTGTACTCTTTCTAGAGTCTCAACATCTTTTTTACATCGTGGTGACCAAAACTGGATGCAGTATTTCAAGTGTGGCCTTACCAAGGCCTTGTAAAGTGGTATTAATACTTCATGTGATCTTGATTCTATCCCTCTGTTAATGCAGCCTAGCACTGTGTTGGCCTTTTTGGCAGCTGCAGCACACGGCTGGCTCATATTTAAGTGATTGTCCACTAGGATTCGGAGATCCCTCCCACAGATCCCTACCCCCTATACTATATCTGTACATTTGGTTTTTCTTGCCTAAATGTTGGTGGCAACGCTGAGTGCAAGTAGCATGTTTCTTTGACCATTGATGATGTCACAGTCAGGTGACTCCTTAGACCAGGGGTCCTCAAACTTCAACTCCCAGTCTGGACCAACTCCCAGTCTGGGTCCTCGTTTTACTGTCCTCGGAAGGATGGAAGACTGAGTCAACCTTGTGCCGGTCAGGATCAAACTCCTGGCAGTGGGCAGAGTTTGCCTGCAATAGCAATAACAATACCACTTCACAGTACTTTACAACACTCTCTATGTGGTTTACAGAGTCAACATACTGCCCACAACAATCTGGGTCCTCATTTTACCAACCTTGGACATTTTACCAACCTTGGAAGGATGGAAGGCTGAGTCAACCTTGAGCCGGCCCTTTCACAAATGTTTCTCTTAGCAACAGAAATTTTGGGCTCCAATGTCATCGTAAGTCGAGGACTACCTGTATTCTTCTGTTAAAGGCAACAGAGGAGAAAGGTAACTTCAGACTTTCAAGATTCTGTTAATGTAACCATAAAGTAGAATAAGGCTCATCTGATCATACTGTGCTTCCTGTCCGGACTACCTCACAAGGCTGACCACTCCCTCTTCCCTCCCTACTGAGGTTCATCAGCCAGCAAACCAGGATATTTGCAGAATTCTCGGCTTGCAGGCTTTTCCCCTGAGTTCTCCTAGCCCAGTGATGGTGAACCTTTTAGAGACCGAGTGCCCAAACTTCAACCCAAAACCCACTTATGTATTGCCGGGTGCCGGGTGGATGTGGCCTGCCGGGTGGGCATGGCTACAGTGGTCATGGCAGACGGGTGGGCGTGGTCAACTCGATGTTGCTCCTGGGGAGGGACGCCTGTGGGGGCCAGGCAGGGTTGGGGGAGATCCAGGGGGTCTCTGGCGGGTGGGGCGGTGGCAGGAGGCTGGTCCTGCGGGGTGAGGCGAGGCAAGGCGAGGCAGGGCAGGGGTGCCATTGTCGCAGGGCGAGGCAAGGGCCTGACACCATTGGCCCCCGCACACAGAGGCTAGCAAGTGCATGGGTGCTGGGATGCATCCGGCCACGTGGGACCTCAGCGAGTTAGCGGGCGGCTGGTTGAAGAGGACAGTTGCCATCTCCGGGGCATGGCACGGGTGCCCACAGAGAGGGCTCTGAGTGCCGCCTCTGACACGCGTGCCATAGGTTCGCCACCACTGTCCTAGCCTTTGCTATCGGACAATCCTGGAATAAGCCAACAATGGAAGAAACTTCACTTTAAAAACAAATCCTGGCTGGTGATGGGAAACGACACTTTGGCCTATGATGGTTCTGTAATTTCATCTGCCTCTCCTCCGAGCTGATACCGAGTGACACGGCTATTGTATATGTAACAGCTCAGGCCAGTGATGAGGTTGTCAGTTCCACCTAATGTGGCCGGTTGACGGGCTGACTTATTTATTTATTTCCCTTCCCCGGACATCCCTCCCCCCTCCCCTTTTCGCCCCCTTTTTCCCCCGAGTAGAGAGCAACGAAATTGAAGGAGAAAAGGTCACCCAAGGCTGGTCATTTGCTCTCCCTCCTTAGACATGTCTCGTTCCCTTGCAGGAAAATTGGAGGGGACAGCTTGCTTTTTCTCCCGGGGGGGGGAATCCGTGCCACGCCAGAGTGACATCCGAAAGGAAAACTCGTTAGAACGGCAGGAAGATAGCCAGGGAATGTAACTGGCTGGTAATGAATTTCAAAGGCGCCAGGGCCCTGGTTATTGTTAGTGGCATCTGGAACCACCAAAGCATCGTGGATCAGAAGTTGAAGCACGTGAATAATAGCCATCGCAATAGCACTTAGACTTATATACCGCTTCACGGTGCTTTACAGCCCTCTCAGCGGTTTACAGAGTCAGCCTATTTGCCCCCAACAATCTGGGTCCTCATTTTAAAGACCTCGGAAGGCTGGAAGGCTGAGTCAACCATGCGCCAGTCAGGATCGAACTCCTGGCAGTGGGCAGAGTCTGCCTGCAATAGTAATAGCAACGGCACTTAAGACTTATATACCATTTCACAGAGCTTTTTACAGCCCTCTCTAAGCAGTTTACAGAGTCAACATATGCCCCCCCCAACAATCTGGGTCCTCATTTTATCAATCTCGGAAAGATGGAAAGTGGAGTCAACCTTGAGCTGCTCAGGATCGAACTGCTGGCAGTGGGCAGAAATAGCCTGCAGTACTGCGTTCTAACCAATGAGCCATCACAGCTCAGCTCACCTCAAATTTGCAGATGACACCAAGCTGGCAGGAATAGCCAACACTCCAGAAGACAGGCTTAAGATACAGGAGGATCTGAACAAACTGGAACACTGGGTGCTATCTAACAAAATGAAATTCAACGGTGAAAAAAGTAAAGTTCTACATTTAGGAAAGAAAAACCAAATGTACAGGTATAGTATAAGTGGTACCTTGCTCAATAGTAGCAACTGTGAGAGGGATCTCGGAGTCCTAGTGGACAATCACTTAGATATGAGCCGGCAGTGTGCTGCAGCTGCCAAAAAAGCCAACACAGTGTTAGGCTGCATTAACAGAGGGATAGAATCAAGATCACGTGAAGTATTAATACTTTACAAGGCCTTGGTAAGGCCACACTTGGAATACTGCATCCGGTTTTGGTCACCACGATGTAAAAGACTCTAGAAAGAGTACAGAGAAGAGCAACAAAGATGATTAGAGGTCTGGAGGCTAAAACATATAAGGAACGGTTGCTGGAATTGGGTATGTCTAGTTTAATGAAGAGAAGGACGAGGGGGACATGACAGCAGTGTTCCAATATCTCAGGGGCTGCCCCAAAGAAGAGGGAGTCAAGCTATTCTCCAAAGCGCCTGAAGGCAGGACAAGAAGCAACGGATGGAAACTACTAACCAATGAGAGAAGCAACCTAGAACTAAGGAGAAACTTCCTGACTGTGAGAACAATTAACCAGTGGAACAACCTGCCTCCAGAAGCTGTGAATGCTCCAACACTGGAAGTTTTTAAGAAGAGACTGGACAGCCATTTGTCTGAAATGGTATAGGGTTTCCTGCCTGAGCAGGGGGTTGGACTCGATGACCTCCAAGGTCCCTTCCAACTTTATTATTATTATTACCATGGCTGAGGTGGGCTGACTTCTTCGGCCACTCCGTCTTTCCTTGCCACGTGGAAGGAGGTGGTTCTTTTCCTGCCAAACATTCACCAACAGTGTGTAAAAATGAGTGTGTGATGGGTAAAGATGTTTTCACTGTGCGTTTTTTACAGGTTTGCCATCACTCATCTGATCGGTGCAGTGAAACACCGCTCCCCCCCGGGTACCAAATATATACAGGTAGTTCTCAACGTACAAGCACAATTGAGCCTAACATTTCTGTTGTTAAGTGAGACATTTTTAAGTGAGTCTTGCCCCATCTTACTACCTTTCTTGCCACCGTTGTTAAGTGAATCACTGCATGTTGATAAGTTAGTAACCCTGTTGTTAAGTGAATCTGGCTTCCCCATTGACTGCTCATCAGAAGGTCGCAAAGGGGGATCACGTGACCTTGGGACCCGGCAATGGTCATAAACATGAACCAGTTGCCAAACATCTGGATTTTGATCCCATGATCGCGGGGATGCTGCAAAGATCATAACTGTGAGAAATGATCATAGGTTGCTTTTTCGGGACTGTTGTAACTTTGAATGGTCCCTAAATGAACTGCTGTAAGTCGAGGACTGCCTGTAAATGACACACAGGTAGTCCTCGCTTTACAACCATTTGTTTAAATGTCTGTGGAGTTTCTCAGTCATCCAGACCATAGTTGTCTCAAAGGTATTTTTTTCAAAAGGCAAGTGGACTGTTTAGTAACTATTTGAAGTTACAACAGCCCTGGAAAAAGTGACTCAAGTTATGACTGTTTTTTACACTTACAACCATTGCAACATCCCTGTGATCACAGGATCAAAATTTGGATGCTTGGCAACTGGCCTGTATTTATGACGGGTTGCAGTGTCCCGGGGTCACATGGATCCCCTTTTGCGTCGTTCTGACAAGCAGAGTCAATGGGGGAACCCAGATTCATTTAATAACCATGTCACTAACTTAACAACTGCAGCGCTTCACTTAACCACTGTGTCAAGAAAGATCATAAAATGGGGCAAAATACACTTCACTGTCTCACTTAGCAACAGAAATGTGGGGCTCCATTGTGGTCGTAAGTTGAGGACTACCTGTACTTAGGAATCATTGGTCTGCGTGCTTTCAAGGGTGATATTTTTGCCTCCACCGGGATTAAGAATATGGGGTCATGGTTCCGACAGATGAAACTCTTCAAAAGAACTTCGAGGCATTGTTTACCTTAAAGAATCTTTTATTCGAATAGCATAATATCGGCACTGCATAACCGAAGCCAAAAACTGAATTCCCCTCCCCTGGGCACATAGTATCAAAGCACAATTCCTTCCTCCAATTAACAGTCATAAATCACATTCCCCAATTAGCTTGAAGCTCGGGCTTCCTCTCCAGCTCTCCAGCCCGCAATTCCTTATCTGCTTTGGTTACAATAACCTTGATTCTCACCTAGGTTTAGTGTTGTTATGCCTAGTTGGACTCTCATTCACATCTCCCCTCCTGCCAGCATCATCTAACTCTAAAAGCAAAAGGGGAAAAGATGGCTACATTTCCATCTGTTGTCGATGCAAAACATCCGATGTTAGCAGCGTTGACACATGGCTTCATGCAATCTGGATTCTGAGATTCCTTATCCAGATTCCTTATCTCAGACATGTTTTTTTCCTCCCTAATCATCATCCCATCAGCTATGTAAGTCTGAACAAGGAGAATGCAGTAGAAATAATAATATTTATGCACAACGTGAGAGGTTTCATGCGCTGAGGGCTAAGAGTACAGCGATGGAGATAATGGGGCATGAGTCACTGGCTAATTGAGCCTCTGCTGAGTATTTGTTTATTAATGCTATTCTACGGTCAATTATGAGGGTAAAGGCAGGGGGTTACTTTCCTCCCCAAATGGTGTATTAAACAATCTTTGTTCATTGGTGCTGTGGGATCCCTGGTGGATGTTTGCACTACAAACATATTGCACTGCCCCCACTGTCCTCGACTTACGACCACAAAGCCCAAAATTTATGTGGCCAAGTGAGACATTTGTGAAGCGAGTTTTGTCCCATTTTATGACTTTTCTTCCCACATTTTCCTCCCATCATTACAGTCGTTAAGAGAGTAACACTGTTGTTAAGTGAATCTGGCTTCCCCACTGACTTTGAGTGTCAGAAGATCGCAAAAGGGGATCACATGACCCCCAGGGACATGGCAACCATCATAAATTTGAGTCAGTCGCCAAGCATCCGAATTTTGATCACGTGACCACGGGGATGCTGCAACGGTCGTAAGTGAGAAAAAATGGTCGTAAGTCGCTTTTTTCAATGCTGCTGTAACTTCCAACCGTCACTAAACGAACTCTATTTCTTTGCTGGTAAAAAGGGGTTCTTCTGAAAAGCAGGCACAGCAAATGTGTTCGGGCAACTTTATCTGGATTGCAAAAATTCTTGGAGCACTAGAACTCAGAACACAGAATAACAGATGTTGGAAAGTGATCACGTGACCCCAAGACCCTAAAAACCGTCATAAATATGAACCAATTCATCATCAATATGAACCAGTTGCCAAATTTCCAAATTTTGATCACATGACCACCGGGATGCCGCAACAGTTGTTAGTGTGAAAAACTGCCATAAGTAACTTTTTTCAATGTTGCTGTAACTTTGAACAGCCGCTAAACGAACAGTTGTAAGATGAGGACTACCTGCACATTACTATTTTAAAGAAAAAAATAGATAAAGCAAAGGAAGCAACAACTTTTTAAAGTGTCCCGTTTTGGATGTTCTTCTTTTTCCTTCAACCCTTGAATTCCTCCGAATTTGTCTGTATATCCTTTTCAAAGCGTCGCATCCAGAACTACGTGACTATAAATATCCTCAACTGAGCAATTTTACTGTTTTAACTGTTTATTGTGCTTGGATTTTTAATGGGCTCGATTGTACTTTGTGTTAATTGTGAGCAGATTTGATTATTTTTAATGGTAAAGTGGTGGAGATAAATCCTGTATCGGCTGCAGCGAGAACAAGCGACACGGCGGTAAAATAAATAACACGCGGTAAATGGTGAGTAGAAAAGCGCACAGGTTGTCCTCAACTTATGACTGTAACTGAGCCCGAGATTAGAGCTGGAAGTTGTGTTGGTCTTTAAGAGGTTACCATGTGACCGCCCCCAATTTTATTAACTTTTTTTTTTTGCAGCAGTCCTTAAGCCAGTGGTGGCGAACCTATGGCACGCATGCCAGAGGCGGCACTCAGAGCCCTCTCTGTGGGCACGCACGCCATGCCCCAGAGATGGCAACTGTCCCTCTTCAACCAGCCACCCGCTAACTCGCTGAGGTCCCACGTGGCCGGATGCATCCCGGCATGGCTGGTTTCCTCCCCCCCCCATCCCATCCCTCCTGGTCTCGCATGCTCTCCTTTTCCCGGGCACGACCCACTCCATCGCCTCCTCAGCTGTCAGCCAGCCATCCAACTCAGAGGCGGCTTCTTTGAACTGCTGGCAGCAGGCTGCGGAGCCCCAGAGTGTGCCAATCGAGGGGCCGGCAGGCTGTGGCTGCTGACGGACACCATCGGCCCCATGTGCTCGCTGGCCTCTGTGTGTGGGGGCTGATGGTATCAGGCAGCAGCCGCCCCGGCCCTTGCCTTGCCCCATAGAATGGCACCCCCACCGTGCCTCACCTCACCCCACAGGATGAGCCTCCTGCCCACCACCCCACCTGCCAGAGACCCCATGGATCTCCCCCAACCCTGCCCACCCCCCACAGGCGTCCCTCCCCATGAGCAACATTGAGGTGGCCACGCCCACCTTGGCCACACCCACCCAATCTGCCATGACCACCACAGCCACGCCCACCTAGTGGGCCACACCCACCTGGCACCCGTCAATAAATAAGTGGGTTTTGGGTTGTAGTTTGGGCACTCGGTCTCTAAAAGGTTTGCCACCACTGCCTTAAGCGAATGCCATGGTCATTAAGCGAACACAGCAGTCACGAAAGGAATGTTGCAGTTGTTAAACAAGCACTGCCGTCATTAAGAGAACCCATTGGACTACCTGTACTTACAACAGTTCAATGAGTGAATGTCACTGACAAAAGTAACACGACCAATTTTCACATTTACAATCGTTGCAGCATCCCCGTGGTCATGTGATCAAAATTCAGATGCTTGACAACTGACTCATACTTATGACTGTTGCAGTGTCCCGGGATCATGTGATCCCCTTTTGCGACCTTCTGACAAGCAAAGTCAATGGGGGGAGCCGGATTGGCTTAACAACCGTGTTACTAACTTAACAACGGCAGTGATTCACTTAACAACTGTGGCAAGAAAGGTCAGAAAAGGGGACCAAACTCACTTAACACACGTCTCGGCAACAGAAAGTTTGGGCACAACTGAGGTCATAAGATGAGGACTATCTGTATAGTATTCAGTAATATGTGTTGTAGAGTACTTTACATTAATTCTTGGTGGTCAGCTGGCTGTGATTCAAGTCCTTATTTTTTGTTAAATTATTGGGAAATCTGTCCTGAAGCAACGGATGGAAACTGATCAAGGAGAGAAGCCACCTGGAATTAAGGAGAAACTTCCTAACAATGAGGACAATTAACCAGTGGAACAACTTGCCTCCAGAAGCGGTGAATGCTGCAACACTGAAAGTTTTTAAGAAGAGACTGGACAGCCATTTGTCTGAAATGGTATAGGGTTTCCTGCCTGAGCAGGGGGTTGGACTAGATGACCTCCAAGGTCCCTTCCAACTAATAATAATAATAATAATAATAATAATAATAATAATAATAATAATAATAATAATAATAATAATAATATTGAGCCCAAAATTTCTGTTGCTAAGTGAGACACATGTTCAGTGAGTTGTGCCCCATTTTACAACCTTTCTTTCCACGGTTGTTAAGCGAATCACTGCAGCTATGAAGCTAGTAACATGCTTGTTAAGGGAATCTGGTTTCCACATTAACCTGGCTTGTCAGAAGATCCCAAAAGGGGATCACATGACCCCCAGGACATTGCAATCATCATCAATATGAGCCAGTTGCCAAGCATCCGAATTTTGATCACGTGACCACGGGGATGATGCAACGGTCGTAAGCATGAAAAGTGATCATAAGTCACTTTTTCCAGTTCTGTTGTAACTTCAAATGGTCACTAAATGAACTGTTGTAAGTCGAGGACTACCTGTAACAGTGCCTTTTCTTTCCTCCACTGTTGTGGGAAAGGTTGCTGGAATTGGGTAGGTCTAGTTTAATGAAGAGAAGGACAAGGGGTGACATGATAGCAGTGTTCCAATATCGCAGGGGCTGCCCCAAAGAAGAGGGAGTCAAGCTATTCTCCAAAGCGCCTGAAGGCAGGACAAAAAATCAATGGATGGAAACTAATCAAGGAGAGAAGCAACCTAGAACTAAGGAGAAACTTCCTGACAGTGAGAGCAATTAACCAGTGGAACAACCTGCCTCCAGAAGTTGTGAATGCTCCAACACTGGAAGTTTTTAAGAAGAAATTAGACAGAATGGTCTAGGACAGGGGTAGGCAACCTTGGTTCTTTTATGACTCGTGGACATCAACTCCCAGAATTCCTGAGCCAGCATGGGGGAACTATGGCCCCTTCATGACTTGTGGACTTCAACTCCCAGAATTCCTGAGCCAGCCATGCTGAGGGGAAATGGAGAGGTTTCCATGCTGAGCCATGCCGGCTCAGGAATTCTGGGAGTTGAAGTCCACGAGTCATAAAAGAGCCAAGATTGCCTACCCCTGGTTTAGGGTATATTTGAGCAGAGGGATAGACTAGAAGACCTCCAAAGTCCCTTCCAACTCTGTTAATCCCCTTTGTATTAGTCTGTTATTCCAATAAAGGAGAATGTTTGTAGCTCAGGGTTGAAATGAGGGGTCCTTGGTTCCGTTATTCTGATGTTCAGTGGGTTTTTGATTTTACCTCTCCCCCCCCTCTTCAGCATGGAAACCAATATCTTTCCTGAAAGGGGTCTGAGGTGAAAGAGCGTCAAACAACACTCGCACTCCAGGGATAAAAAAAAATAAAATTAATAGTCTTCCTCTCCCATGTGGTTTGCTCATTAAAAAAAAGAGAGAGAGAGAGGTAGGGGAAAAAAACTCCATTTAAATGCAAATTTGAGTTTTAGCTGGGGATTTCTCCCCAAAGTATCTCTGAAAACACCAGGGGAAATAGTCTACAGAAATCTAGGGAGGGCTGAAAATCCTGGCCATCGACAACACCTGCTTTTTGAGCCAAGGTTTGCTTCCGTCTTGAACGAAGGTGATAAAAGAACAATAAGAAAATAAAGTTGCATACTATTTTTAGTTTTATGATTTAATTATAATATTATTTTGAGATGTTATAGATAGAAGAAGTATAAGATTGAAAAGTATTATTTAGCTTTTGATTATGATTTAATTAATTATAACATTATTTAGAGATTTTATAGATATAGATGAACTAGGAGATTGAAAAGTATCATTTAGTTTATGAGTGAATTTAAGATTATATTATAATAATAATAATAATAATAATAATAATAATAATAATAATAATAATAATAATAATAATAATAATAATAATAATAGTAAAGTTGGAAGGGACCTTGAAGGTCATCTAGTCCAACCCCCTGCTCAGGCAGGAAACCCTATACCATTTCAGACAAATAGTTTAATAGGGTTGAATATTATTTTGAATTTTATGGTTTAATTATATTATTATTTTGGTTGTTAATTAGGTATATTATTATTTTTGTTGTTAATTGGTTAATACTTATTTTGAAAGGGAGTTAAAGTATGTTATGGATTTAATTGCTAGTATAGTTGGGTAATGTTATTTAGATTATGATTGTTTATTTGTACTCTGTAATCAGCTCTGGGAAGTGGGGGTGGGAGGGGAGGGTGGGGAGGGAGGGGGGACATATATTGTAAAAAAAATTAAAATTCTTAATAAAAAAAAAGAAAATAAAGTTGCATAGAAGAAAATGAAAATTAATAGTGAAAAGCCAAGGAGATCCATGTAACGATGGTATCTATGATGGCAGATGATCACAGATGATTAAAGGGTCTGTAGGCTAAACCCTACAGTGAACAAGTGAGGGAACTAGATAGTCTAATAAAGAGAAGGACTAACGGTGGTATAATA
This sequence comes from Protobothrops mucrosquamatus, assembly GCF_001527695.2. Taxonomy (NCBI): domain Eukaryota; kingdom Metazoa; phylum Chordata; class Lepidosauria; order Squamata; family Viperidae; genus Protobothrops; species Protobothrops mucrosquamatus. Next base: position 299,880 of record NW_015388238.1, on the reverse strand, counting down.
GCTGTTTTCCAATATTTGAGGGGCTGCCACAGAGAAAAGGGGGGTCAATTTATTCTCCAAAGGACCTGAAGGCAGGACAAGAAGCAACGGACGGAAACTAATCAAGGAGAGAAGCAACCTAGAACTAAGGAGAAACTTCCTGACAGTTAGAACAATTAACCAGTGGAACAACCTGCCTCCAGAAGCTGTCAATGCTCCAACACTGGAAGTTTTTAAGAAGAGACTGGACAGCCATTTGTCTGAAATGGTATAAAGTCTCAGAATAACAGAGTTGGAAGGGTCCTTGGAGGTCTTCTAGTCCAGCCCCCTGCTCAGGCAGGAAACCCTATACCATTTCACACAAATGCTTGTCCAATCTCTTCTTAAAAGCTTCCAGTGTAGGAGCATTTAAAACTTTTGTAGGCATGTTGTTCCACTGATTAATTGTTCTCACTGTCAGGAAATTTATCCTTAGTTCTAGTTTGGTTCTCTCCTTGATTAGTTTCCATCCGTTGTGTCTTGTCCTGCCTTCAAGTGCTTTGGAAAATAAGTTGACCCCCCTTTTCTTTGTGGCAGCCCCTCAAATGCTGGAAGACTGCTATCATGCCATCCCCCTCTTCTTTGTTGGACTACTAGAACAGGGATAGGCAACCTTGGCTCTTTTATGACTCGTGGACTTCAACTCCTAGAATTCCTGAGCCAGCCATGCTGAGGAGAAATTGAGAGGTTTCCATGCTGAGCCAGGCCGGCTCAGGAATTCTGGGAGTTGAAGTCCATGAATCATAAAAGAGCCAAGGTTGCCTACCCCTGTACTAGAAGATCTCAAAGATTCCTTCCAGTCTTGTGATTCTATTGTTGAAGGAAAAAACTTCATCAGGGTCCAGTCCAAGGCGGGAATAAACAAAATAGAGACTGCTTTAGAAAGAAGGTTGTAGCTTATTGAAGAGGAGACCCAGAAACAGAGACAGAAAGATGGTTCTGGGGAAAAAAAGACCATATGTAGTAGGGAGTAGGTTTTTATACCTTCTTGGGCTTTTGTTTGGAGTTGTTCCTGTGGCATGAACTTTGACCTGAGTCTGCGTGTGTCTTTCTGGTATTCTGATGGTGGTGGGTTAATCCTATTATGTCCCAAAGGTCATATCCTGCTTCCCTGGGGCTGTGGTTGATGGCTGTTGGATTTTTGGTGTGAGGGATTGTTGATTCTACGGATCTTTCTTTCTAATCCCAGTTTCCTGGCTCCAATCTTTCTGACAAGATTATCACACCTGCATTTCTGCAGACCTGGTTTCTGTTTGGGGCAGAGAAACTTGGGGGGTGGGGTTGGTTTCTGCCTTAAAAATCCTTTGGGGAAATATATTCTGCCTTTTTATTATCCCCAAAAATATTTCTTTCTCTGGATTGTTCCCACACTATGATTCTACTATTAGGCATCATGTTGCAGGGGCCTAGGAAGACACTGCCTCTGATGGTTGGAAACTAATCATGCTGGCTCAGGAATTCTGGGAGTTGAAGAACACAGGTTATAAAAAGGCTCCACCCTGATGTAAAGACTTTATATCCCTGTAGAAAGTCGTTTACACATCACTAAGATCACTGCAATGTAAATCACTAAAGTAACATTAATCTATCCATCTATTTAAGTTTGATCTTATCAGCTGCAGTCCTTCCTCTACTCTTTTTTGTATCTAAATCAGCTGGGTTTATTGGTGGATCATGGCAGGTATATAGATCACAGATAAAAGGGGTGGGCAGAGTCAGTCCAGAACAGGGTTTTTCAAACTTGACAACTTTAAGATGTGTGAACCTCAACACTCAGATTCTGACAGTTGAAGTCTACATAACTTAAACTTGCTAAGCGCAGGGGTAGGCAACCTTGACTCTTTTATGATTTGTGGACTTCAATTCCCAGAATTCCTGAGCCAGCGGGGAATGGCTCAGGAATTCTGGGAGTTGAAGTCCACAAGTCATAAAAGAGCCAAGGTTACCTACCCCTGGTTAATGTTTCTCAACCTTGGCAACGTTAAGACGTGTGGACTTCAACTTCCAGGATTCTGGGAATTGAAATCCACAGATCTGAAAGTTGTCAAGGTTGAGAAAAATTGAACCACAGCTTGCCTCTGAGGTTCAGTGTTTTTCCACAAGGGGGAGCCTCTTGTTCCAGTACTGTCCTTCCCAAAATCAAGATTTTCAACTTATTTAATATATTCCTATGTTTGATTTATGTCACAACTTTTCTTCAGGAGCTCAAGGAGGTTAACATTAAGTCTCTCTTCATTTTACCCCCCCCCCTCCAACAAGAAAAAAAGAAAAAGGAGGGAAGGGAAGGGAAGGGAAGGGAGGAAGGGAGGGAGGAAGGAAGAAAGAAAATGGAGGAAACTGAGGAAACGGAGGAAAGAAGGAAGGAAATGGAGGAAGAGAGGGAAGGAAGGAAGAGAGGGAAGGAAGGAAGGAAGTAAAGAGGGAGGGAGGGAGGGAGGGAGGGAGGGAGGGAGGAAAGAAAGAGGAAAGAAAGGGAAGGAAGGAAAGGAAGGAAGGGGAAGGGAAGGAGGAAGGAAGGAAGGAAGGAAGGAAGGAAGGAAGGAAGGAAGGAAGGAAGGAAGGAAATGGAGGAAGAGAGGGAAGGAAGGAAAGAAAGAGGGAGGGAGTAAGGAAGGAAGGAAGGAACAAAGGGAGGGAGGGAGGAAGGAAAGAAGGAAAGAAAGGGAAGGAAGGAAGGAAAAAGAAAGAAAGAAAGAAAGAAAGAAAGAAAGAAAGAAAGAAAGAAAGAAAGAAAGAAAGCCTTGCCATGCTGTGATCAACATGGGCAGTGCCATCTTGATCCTTTCCCCTGTAGAAATGCCCTCATCTGCCAGATCTCCACCTACTCAGTCCTATGTGTTGCGCCTTCTCAAGTAGACACACACCCCCCCCACACACACACCTCCTTGCAGATGAAAAGCTGTGCTATGCAGAGAGCCGTGGGCTCAGTCCTCTATTGGTGGAACAACTTAGTCTCCCAGTCTTAGAAACTCAATATTTTATCTCTGTCCCAGTAGTTTTCTGTTAAGCATCCTATTTTGTTGAAGCAACAACAGGAGTGGTTGCATTTTGCTCCCAACGGGGCAAGTTGAACTGTGCATTTGGGACTATTTAGAAGAAAGTCAACAGGTTTCTTGCATTCTTGATTGCAGATGATCCAACCACATCTGCCAGAGACCTTGGGAAGAACGGCTGGATTGTAATCGGTCTCAAATCTGCACACCGAAACACTTACAGAGAAGCCTTTGCGATGTACAGGTGATCCTTGACCCGCAACCACAGCTGAACCCCAAATTCCCATTGCTAAGCAAGGCAGTCGTAAAGTGAGTTTTGCTCCCTTTTACAAACTCTTTTGCCGCAGCTGTTAAGCAAATCATTACAGCTCTTAAGTTAGTAACTTGATTGTTAGGGGAATCTAGCTTCCCCATTGACTTGGCTTATCAGAAAGTTGCAAAAGGGGATCACGTGATCCCAGGATAAATATGAAAAAACATCAGTCCACAAGTCATAAAAGGGCCAAGTTTGAAGACCCCCTGGTCTACAGTAATGTTTCTCAACCTTGGCAACGTTAAGACGTGTGGATTTCAACTCCCAGGATTCTGGAAATTGAAATCCACAGTTTTTTAAGTTTTTAAGAAGAAACTGGACAGCCATTTGTCCGAAATGGTCTAGGGCAGGGCTTTTCAACCAGTGGTACAGGTACCACCTGTGGTACATTGGCACCTGGCAGGTGGTACGCGACCATCCTAGAAAAGTGGTAGCGGGGGAGGGGAATGAGCTGAACCAGTGGCAGCACCGCACAAGCCTGAGCGAGAGACGGCTGGAGCTGCAGGGCTGTCAAGACTCAGCGGAAATGCCAGGATCAGCGCCAGGCTCCAGCTGGAGCTCAGCGCTGATCCTGGCGCTTCTGCTGAGTCCAGAAGAAGCGCCGATCAGCTGGAATGTTGCAGCATCTCCAGGGTCTTGTGATTTACATTCAGATGCTTAGCAACTGATTCATATTTATGACGGTCACAGTGTCCCAGGGTCATGTGAAGTGACCAAAACCTGCTGCAACCACCCAGCAGACGGGGGGGAATAAAAACCAAACACCCCCCCACCCCACCCCCGCTGCCAATCCTCAACAGAAATGCTCACAACAATGAAAACCTCAGACAGGAGGAAGAGCGCCGCTGGGTGGGCAGGCAGGTGTCTTGCTCGGCTGTCGCTTGGGGGGCGCTTTTTTCAGTGCCATTGTAACTTCAAACAGTCACTAAGCAAACTGTTGTAAGTCGAGGACTACCTATACTTTATCACTTTTTGGGGGGGGTCATCAAGTTTTTCACACCTTGCTGGTGGTACTGGGATGTTGCCATATCCTAAAAGTGGTACAATGGGTGAAAAGGTTGAAAAGCCCTGGTATAGGGTTACCTGCCTGAGCAGGGGGTTGGACTTGATGACCTCCAAGGTCCCTTCCAACATTTTGATGATGATGATGATGATGATGATGATGATGATGATGATGAACCAGTTGCCAAGCATCTGAATTTTGATCACGTGACCCTGGGGATGCTGCAACGGTCGTAAGTGTGAAAAACAGTCATAACTCACTTCTTCCAGTGCCGTTGTAACTTTGAATAATCACTAAACAAACTGTTGCAAGCCGAGGACTTACCCCAGCTCAAAAGGGGTGGCTTTTATTTAAAAATAAAAGTGAATAAGCAATATATATATATATAGCAAGAGCAAAATGAACTTAATGCAAATAGCTAACCTGGGGAAAATTGCATTCCCTGGTGCTCGGGACGTGACTCAAGTATTTTTTGCTTAAGTGCAAAATCCTGGCCACATGGGTCATTAAGCCCCTGCACAGAGAGGATAATCAAGGGGAAGAAGAGCTTGGAGGGAAGGGGTGGGGGTCCACATATTCTTCTGCAACCCTAGGATACAAATCCTTTTAACGCTTGTTTTGATGAGTTGAGTACTACCAAATCTGCCCTGTTTTCCAGGGGCTTCCCAGGGAAGAGTTTGAAATCGAGATGGAGGCGATAAATAGGATGCTTCCCTGCTGGGACCCAGCCCTGTGGTTTAAATCAGTTCGGAGGGTCCTTCGGAAGACCCCTAATTTCAGACCTTTTATCCAGGACAACGGGGTGGGGTGTTGGTTTAACCGTATTAATTTTTCTGAGAGGGACACACCCGTCCCAAGACAGGTGTTGCCTAGTTGCAGCCCTGAATCATGAAAATTTTCTTTAGTTCCTGCATGGAACTACAGTCATATAGAAGGAAGGAAGGAAGGAAGGAAGGAAGGAAGGAAGGAAGGAAGGAAGGAAGGAAGGAA
>NW_015388238.1:206687-294302 GCF_001527695.2 Protobothrops mucrosquamatus | reverse complement strand
AGGAAGGAAGGAAGGAAGGAAGGAAGGAAGGAAGGAAGGAAGGAAGGAAGGAAGGAAGGAAGGAAGGAAGGAAGGGCGAAAGGAAAGGAAAGGCTGAGCCATCTCTTAAATTTGCAAGCATGATGGCCTAGAAAAATGAATTCAATTTCTATTTGCCCATTGGAAAAGGAGATAAAAAGGAGACTGTAAAATGAACATGTTTTTATACTTGATTGGAGAAAAAAGGAGAAAAATAGGCAAGACTTTATGTCCAAGCGTTGCCCATGGATAGCGCTCTTTTGCAATATAAATAGTCTGCCAGGACATCCTTTGCAACGCTAGAAAGAATGCATCGGTGGAGCAAAATTGCTTCTTCAACCAAAACCAAGCAGGAAGAGAAGGCACTCGAGGCCAAGGCGTCAGTAAAAGAGGATAGCAACCAGCTGCAACTTTTGGAGAAACGAAGGACCCGTTCTTAAGAGACAACCAGCAGATAACGTTTACAAAATGGTACAAACAATCCATCCGAATAGAGCTGGAAGGGACCTTGGAAGTCTTCTAGTCCAGCCCCCCTACTCAATTGCGTCTGAAATAACCGTTGTGTTGAAGAAATTCTCCCTTTGCAAAGCAAAGCTGAGGATTTGCATGTATTCCTTTGAGAAGGATAGACATGACATTGTCTCGTTTGCAAGTTTTCAAAGCTGTTCAATTTTGGAAGCCGGTTTTCTGGAAACACGTTCCGAATTGGCTTTTTTGTCTTTTACGTGTGGCAATCCCTTTTCCAGACCTCACCCCAATTTTTTTTTTTCCTCTTGAGTGAAGCGTGGGAGCGAACCCCCTAATCTTGACTGCTTCTGTTTATTTACGATCCATACCGATAAACACCCTCGGCGTCTGCAGCCTTCATTACAGACTCCTGCTCTCTGGGGCCGCAATGCATTTATAATTTTTATTGTTATATCTTTTAATTTTATTTTGCTCTTCTGGCTGGGCTGGAGAAGTGGGAAGATAGAGGCCTATATTTATTGCAGAACCAAACGATCTAGCCTTGGCGAGCTGCATGTATCAGTTAATTTAATCTTTCCCAGTTTTATTTAAACTGGGCTGATATTCCTTTTTTATTATTATTATTATTCTCTCTCTCTCTCTCTCTCTCTCTCTCTCTCTCTCTCTCTCTCTCTTTTCATTCTCTCCCAAGACAAATATATTAAATATATTTCTATCTCACCTTGGCCGAGGGTGATCCTGCTATGTATATTTTCTTTTTTGTTAGCACAAAAAACACATATTTTTTGTTAACACAAGAATCTCTAACCCTTTGAAGGCATATATCGTGTTTTTATATAACTGCATACACACACCTCTACGGTATACATCACAATACTGGCAAACGAGAGAGAGGGATGTGTGTGGAAATTGCACTGAAAAGCTTTTGTTGCGGGTTTATTTTTTTTCCACTACTTACTTATGCCTGTACACCTTCAGTGGTTCATGGGGTTGATTGACGTTTACAAATTATCCAGCCAAACCTGTTCAGTCTTTGACCCGTGTGTTTCTATTCAGCAATGAGTAAGATTTGCAAGCATTTTGTCATATAATTACTGCAAATCCCATGAAAATTTCCACAACAACGCTTAGATGAACGGTAATTTGGTCTGGCAGCTGCTGATGCCTTTACAATAAGACGGGGTGCGAAACTGGAGATATGCATTTCACTCTTATGGCTTTCTCCCCTCCCCCCCCTCTTTGGTTCTAAGGTTTCTTGGTGTGCATTTGTGCGTGTCTATGTACGTAGGAATGACATTGCACATGTCCTCGCAATGTTTAAAATAACCAGACTTTTAAAATTTACATGCATGTAGAGGTTGCACTGAGTTGATTTTATCTGTATCGATAGCTTGCATTCTTCGTCCCAGCCCTGTGTTATTTCCATTATTTTATTATGCCCGGTAATATGCAGAGTTCATCGGTGTTGTTCTCCGTGAAATTTATTCCACCTTCTCGTGTGCTCTTGATGGAGCACAATGCGTACAAAAAAACACCACCATCTCTTGTTTAGATTCAGCCAGGACTGAACAGATATGTCCTCTTGTAACAGAAGAAATAGCTCCCAATGTTTGTTTGTGGCAGATGTTTGTTTGTTGGTTGCAGATGTTTCTCTCCTAGGGCACAAAGAAAAAATGCTGTGAACTCTGCATGGTGCCCGGAAGGGCATCCGGCCGGTAAATGCACAGCTCCATCTAGCTGTCCCAACTCTACCCCGAATTAAGGGGTTACAAGGTTGTAAAAAGGGAGTTTGTTTTGTTGAAAGAAAAATCTTCATCAGGGTCCAGTCCAAGCCGGGAGTAAACAAAATAGAGATTGCTTTAGAAAGAAGGTTGTAGCTTATTGGAGAGGAGAGCCAGACAGAAAGATGGCTCTGGGAAAGCTGACCACATGTAGCTGGGAGTGGCGGGTTTTTATACCTTCTTGGGCTTTTTAGGTTGTTTTCTGTTCCTGTTTGAGGCTTTGTATTTCCTGTGTCATGTACTTTGACCTGAGCCTGAGTGTGCCCTTTTGGTATTGTGGGTTAATCCTATTGTGTTTCCTGTCCTTGGAGTTAAGGTGGGGGTATGTAGATTTTAGGGGTCTTTGTCTTCCTAATCTCATCAGCTTCTAGCTTCCTGGCTCCAACCTTCCTGAATGGATTATTACATCCGCAATTCTAAAAGCTGGCCTCTGCTGAGTTTTCTGGCTGGCGGCTATTAAGAAAAACTGGGCTTGCTTTTCTGCTTTTAAGATCCTTTGGGGAAATATATTCTGCCTTTTTAATATTCCCCCAAATATTTCTTTCTCTGGATTCTTCCCACAGTTTGTTGTTTTGTTTATTTGTTTATCTTTAGGATGGGCCAGTTTAACATGCCAATATGGTGCAGAGATAAGGGACACAATCCTTGAAATTCCCCAAAGCTAAAAAAAAACCCCCAAAAATATTTTGGAAAGCAGCGATATTCGTGCACGGTTTGGGGTTCACCTGCTTCTAGTCATCTCTGGGGCAGGTTGGTTGGCCAACTCAATTGGTTAACAATTTAGGCCCAATTGGTTGACCTAAACTGGTTTTTAGGAATTCACAAACTGGTTTGTCATCCACTGTTAAGTTTAAATGACTTTTTTTTAAAAAAAAAAAAAAAAACCCTTTAAGGAAAAAAAAAATCCTGTATTTATATTATTTCCAATTTTCTCATATATACATATACCACCCATCTCTTCCTTGCAAGTATGTCACCACTGATATAAATCTGCAAAAAAAACCCTTTATAATACAGATTTCCCTGATGGTTCTTTGTTCTCTGGATGCAGGTGGATGTTTTTAGAGTCAATTTCTCTATGTTTCCTTATATTTTTTACATAGCTACTTTTTTTCTGTGCAAGTTTGAAAAAAATATGTTATCATTCCATTGCTAGTCGTCTTCTTCTCCTGCTTCTCATCCTCCTCTTTTCTTCTTTTCTCCTCTTCCTCTTCCTCTTCCTCTTCCTCCTCCTCCTCCTCCTCCTCTCAGGAGTTGCCACAAAGAGGGAATCAAGCTATTCTCTAAAGCAGGGCTTTTCAACCAGTGGTACGGGTACCACCTGTGGTACATTGGCACCTGGCAGGTGGTATGCGACCATCCTAGAAAAGTGGTAACGGGGGAGGAGAATGAGCTGAACCGTTGGCAGCACCACACAAGCCTGAGCGAGGGATGGCTGGAGCTGCAGGACTGTCAGGGCTCAGTGGAAGCGCCAGGATCAGCGCTTCTTCAGGATTGTCAGGGCTCAGTGGAAGCGCCAGGATCAGTGCCAGGCTCCAGCTGGAGCTCAGCATTGATCCTAGCGCTTCTGCTGAGCCCTGAAGAAGCACCAATCAGTTGGAATGTTGCAGCCTCTCCAGGGTCTTGGGATTTACATTCAGATGCTTGGCAACTGATTCATATTTATGACGGTCACAGTGTCCCAGGGTCATGTGAAGTGACCAAAACCTGCTGCAACCACCCAGCAGACGGGGGGAATAAAAACCAAACACCCCCCACCCCACCCCCGCTGCCAATCCTCAACAGAAAGGCTCACAACAATGAAAACCTTGGACAGGAGGAAGAGCACCGCTGGGTGGGCAGGCAGGTGTCTTGCTCAGCTGTGCCTTGGGGGGGGGCACTTTTTTCAGTGCCATTGTAACTTTGAACAGTCACTAAGCGAACTGTTGTAAGTCGAGGACTACCAGTACTTCATCACTTTTTTCCCTTTTTTTGGGGGGGGGTCATCAAGTTTTTGACACCTTGCTAGGCGACTGGTGGTACTTGGATGTTGCCATATCCTAAAAGTGGTACAATGGGTGAAAAGGTTGAAAAGCCCTGCTCTAAAGCACCCCAAGACAGGACAAAAAGCAACGGATGGAAACTAACCAAAGAGAAAAGCAACCTGGAACTAAGGAGAAATTTCCTGACAGTCAGAACAATTAACCAGTGAAACCACTTGCCTCCAGAAGCTGTGAATGCTCCAATACTGGAAGTTTTTTAAAAGAGATTGCACAGCCATTTGTCTGAAATGTATAGGGCAGGCATGTCAAACTCGCAACGTCACGTGACGTCGCGCGACGTATCGGAGCTTTTTCGCCATTGCCGGCAATGGGGTGGGCGCGGCTCCGGTATGATGAAACCGGCCCGCGGGCCGGCAGTTTGACACCCCTGGTATAGGGTTTCCTGCCTGAGCAGGGGGTTGGACTAGAAGACCTCCAAGGTCCCTTTTAACTCTGTTACTGTATTCCAGTCCATTCCATTCTATTCTATTCTATTCAGTCACTTATCTGAAAAGGTATAGGTCAGGGGTGTTAAACTGCTGGCCCGCGGGCCGGTTTCATCATACCAGAGCCACGCCCACCCCATTGCCGGCAATGGCAAAAAAGCTCCGATAAGTTGCGCGACGTCACGTGACATCGCGAGTTTGACATGTCTGTTATAGGTTCTCCTGTTTGAGCAGGGGCTGGACTAGAAGACCTCCAAGGTCCCTTCCAACTCTGTTCTATTCTTATTTTTAAATACATGCCGGTTTCCATGCTGGCTGGGGAATTCTGGGAGTTGAAGTCTATGTGTGTTAAAATAGCCAAATTTGGGATACTTTGTATTAGAAGGTTATTAAGAGAATTTGGCTTCCCCATTGACTTTGCTTGACAGAAGATCACAAAAGGTGAACACATGACCCCAGGACATCATCAAATACAGGTAGCCCTCGACTTACAACAGTTCATTTAGTGACCGTTCAAAGTTACAATGACACTGAGAAAAGGGACTTATGACTGTTTTTCCACATTTACAACCGTTGCAGCATCCCCATGGTCAGGTGATCAAAATTCAGACACTTGGCAACTGACTCATACTTATGACGGTTGCAGTGTGATTCCCCTTTTGCAACCTTCTGACACGCAAAATCCACGGGGAAGCCGGATTCACTTAACAACCGTGTCACTTCAGCAATTCACTTAACAACTGGGGCAAGAAAGGTTGCAAAATGGGGCAAAATTCACTTAACCCACGTCTCGCTTAGCAACGGAAATTTTGGGCTCAGTTGTGCTCATAAGTCAAGGACTACCTGTACTAAATTTTCCTCACATGACCCCAGGGATGCTGCAATGTTTGTTAGTGTGAAAAAAGGTCATGTGTCACTTTTTTCAGTGCTGTTATAACTCTGAACGGTCACTAAACGAACAGCTGTAAGTCAAGGACTTACCTGTATCTTGTGGGGGGGGGGAAATACTGCAGGAACGTCGCTTCGCAGCCTTTCATCCTCCCCTACTTTCTACCCTCACAAACACTGTTATATTTCAGGTTCCCTCCTAAGAAAATTAGTGGTGCCGATGACAGAATTCTATTTTACCTGAAATTGCAGGATTCCTCAAAAATAAATTGCCAGTTGCATTTTATCTTGCCAGGGATTTTGCATCGAGAACAAGATGTGGCTGAAATTTTTTTTTTTCTTTCCATCCCTTTTCAGATCAGGTTTGAGGGACTTTGTTCTACTCCCCTTGGAGATATTAGAAACCTCTGATGGGTAACTTACTACAACTGCTTGCAATCAAAATAAAAAGCAGAGAGGCAACAACAGGCGGATATCAGAACTCGATTGCAAAACATTTAAAATCCTCAAGCGATGCAAAAACCGGTGCATTTCCAGACGGAGGTTTTTACCCAAAGAAAGTATATTCCTTTTATAATGCTAGTGGCAGGGAGTAGGGTTTTTGTCATCTAAGCAGGCTCTCTTCGATGCAAACCGTTTAATCGAATGGGATGTCGGTATCTGTAAGTAAGCTAAAAGTCAGGGGTGGAAAGTCACAGGAAAGGGTTTGATCCCTGGTTGTGCAAAGAACAAAAGCTCATTTGTACGAGTTGATGGAGGAAAGAGACCCTGTAAGGACAGCTAGACCTATCACAACAGAATACAAGTAGTCCTCTACTTCAGAGGTTGCTGGAACGGTTGCTGGAATTGGGAATGTCTAGTTTAACGAAGAGAAGGACGAGGGGGGACACGATAGCAGCGTTCCAGTATCTCAGGGGCTGCCCCAAAGAAGAGGGAGTCAAGCTATTCTCCAAAGCACCTGAAGGCAGGACAAGAAGCAACGGATGGAAACTGATCAAGGAGAGAAGCAACCTAGAACTAAGGAGAAATTTCCTGACAGTGAGAACAATTAACCAGTGGAACCACCTGCCTCCAGAAGCGATGAATGCTCCAACACTGGAAGTTTTTAAGAAGAGACTGGACAGCCATTTGTCTGAAATGGTATAGGCTTTCCTGTCTGAGCAGGGGGTTGGACTTGATGACCTCCAAGGTCCCTTTCAATTTTATCATCATCATAATCATCATCATCATCATCATCATCATCATCATCATCATCACTATTATTATTATTATTATTATTATTATTATTATTATTATTATTATTATTTGTTATTGTTATTGTTATTGTTATTGTTATTGTTATTGTTATTGTTATTATAGAGGTCCCCAACCTTTTGGGCACCAGGGACCGGTTCCACGGAGAGAGGTTTTTCCACGGACCGGAGTGTGCGTGCTTTTGTGTGCCGCCTGCATCCCACGAATGGGGCTTGGCTTGTTTGTGCAGACCAGTTGCTGGCATGCTGCGGCCCAGTACCAGTCCGCAGACTGGGGGTTGGGGACCCCTGCTCTACTTGCAACAGTTCCTTTAGTGGCCATCCAAAAATTTATGACCATTTTTCACACTTACAGCCATTGCAATATCCCTACGATTGCATAAACATGATTTCGGACACTTGGAAACTGGCATGTACTTACGACTGTTGCAGTGTCCCGGGGACATGTGATCCCCTTTTGTGACCTTCTGACCAGCAAAATCAACGGGGAAGCCAGGTTCACTTAACAACTGTGTTACTAACTTAACAACTGCGGCGATTCACCTAACCGCTGGGGCAAGAAAAATGGTAAAATGGGGCAAAACTCACTGAACAAACGTCTCGCTTAGCAACCGAAATTTTGGGCCCGATTCTGGTCGTAGGTTGAGGACTCCCTGTAGCTAAGAAATGGATAGAATCAAATAGACTAGATTCAGATGGGCTTGAACCAACAGACCGAACGTGTTCCATTGTTGCAATTTGCAGATCCCATCGCTTGAGAGAACTCTTTCATTTATCTACGGGTAAGAGGGAAATCCTTGTTGCCCACCCCTCAAAAAAAAAAACCACAAAACCCACAACCGCACTGGGCCAGGTTTCTTTCATTGTCTTTCCTTGGGGAACTCTCCCATTCTCTCCTGCCTGGAGTCGTAAGTCGAGGACTCTTTGTAGCTGAGAAATAGACAGACTTGAACCGGCACTTCTAACCTATTTGCAATTTGCAAATCCCATCACTTGGGAGATCCTCTAGGGTAAAAAGGGAAATCCTTATTCCCCACATACCCCCCCCCCAAAAAAACCCCACAAAACCCACAACCACATTGGGCCAGATATCTTTCTTTGTTTTCAATCAGAATTGAGCTGGAAGGGACCTTGGAGGTCTTCTAGTCCAACCCCCTGCTCAGGCAGGAGAACCTATACCAGTGATGGCGAACCTTTTAGAGACTGAGTGCCCAAACTGCAACCCAAAACCCACTTATGCATCATTGAGCGCCTGGTGGGTGTGGCCCATTGGGTGGGCGTGGCTGTGGTGGTAACAGCAGACTGGGTGGGACTAAAAAGTTCAATCAATCAATTCCAACTTTGCAAGATCTTTTTTTTTCCCCGTGAGAAGTTGAAATTGACTGAGCCGTTTTGTTTTTTTTGCACACGGCGGTGGAGGCCTAAAGCAAAAAGGTTTTATAAAACCCAGCTGAAGGCCTAGGACTGGGGCGACGGCGCGCGTGCCCACGGAGAGGGCTCTGAGTGCTGCCTCTGGCATCCGTGCCATAGGTTCGCCACCACTGCCCTATACCCTTTCAGACAGGTGGCTGTCCAGTGTCTTCTTGAAAACCTCCCATGATGGAGCACCCACAACTTCTGGAGGCAAGCAGTTCCACTGGTTAATCGTTCTCACTGTCAGGAAGTTTCTCCTTAATTCCAGGTTGCTTCTCTCCTTGATTAGTTTCCCTCCATTGTTTCTTGCCTTGCCTTCTGGCGCCTTGGAGAATAAGTTGACCCCCCTTTTCTTGGTGGCAGCTCCTCAAATGGTGGAAGACTGCTATTGTGCCCCCCCCAGTCGTTCTTTTCTCTAGACTGGCCATACCCAATTCCTGCCACCGTTCTTCCTATGTTTTTGTCTTCCCTTGGTGAACTCTCCCATTCTCTCCTGCCTGCCTGCCCGTGGCGGCCTTAATCCGAAATTCATCAGCGCAAATGGTTGCGGTGCTCGAGTGGGCCATAATCAGGGCTCCCGTGTCAGTAATTGCTTGCTACAATCTATCTCCTCTTCTGGGCTGTAAACATTTCGCGGCATTAGACAACAGCCGAGTTAATTTCAATACCGCCTCTTGCCATCAAAGGAAATTGGCAGGGTAAATAGGAACGGCGGCTTATTTGATACTCACCTCTGTCTTGTTCAGCTTAAATACGGAGTAAAAGGCAAAGGTCTCTCCAGGTCACAGAGAAATTACAGGCCCCTACCCATCTGCCTGCAAGTGAAAATGATATTAAAAGGTGGAAAGGGACAAAAAACAACAACAGAGAGACGGATACCGAAGAGGAAAGAGGATCCATATTTTTAATTTTTTTTAAAAAAAAAGATGATGTCAAAAGATAGCATTTATTTGAAACACAGGCAAGCGTGAACTGGTGAATAGCCGTAGGCACACCATGGCTGGTGTGCCCATAACCTTGTGTGCCATACAGAATAGAGTTGGAAGGGACCTTGGAGGTCTTCTAGTCCAACCCCCTGCTCAAGCAGGAGACCCTATACTATTTCAGACAAATGGCTCTCCAGTCTCTTCTTAAAAACTTCCAGTGTTGGAGCATTCACCACTTCTGGAGGCAGGTTGTTCCACTGGTTAATTGTTCTCACTGTCAGGAAGTTTCTCCTTAGTTCTAGGTTGCTTCTCTCCTTGATTAGTTTCCATCCGTTGCTTCTTGTCCTGCCTTCAGGTGCTTTGGAGAATAGCTTGACTGCCTCTTCTTTGGGGCAACCCCTGAGATATTGGAAGACTACTATTGTGTCACCCTAGTCTATTAGACTAGACACACCCAGTTCCTGCAACTTTTCATCGTACGGTTTAGCTTCAAGATCCCTTATCGTCTTTGCTGCCAATAAATTTGTTGGGAATTTTAAAATCTTGAGACAGATGTTTCTCAACCTCTTCTGCATTTAAAATAAAGCGAAAGGCTTAAGCTATAAGCTTCTTTGTAATACCAGCTTCGGGCAATATTGAATTATTGGTTGTTCAGAGATTCACACTTACTTTCCTTAGTTCCATCAACTCAAGGCATGTTACAAAGATATACAAGGAAACTCACTATTGAGAGATGCACAGAGAGCTACGGGTGACATGATAGCAGTCTTTCAATATCTCAGGGGTTGCCACAAAGAAGAGGGAGTCAAGCTATTCTCCAAAGCGCCTGAAGGCAGGACAAGAAGCAACGGGTGGAAACTAGTCAAGGAGAGAAGCAACCTAGAACTAAGGAGAAATTTCCTGACAGTGAGGACAATTAACCAGTGGAACAACCTGCCTCCAGAAGCGGTGAATGCTCCAATACTGGAAGTTTTTAAGAAGAGACTGGACAGCCATTTGTCTGGAATGGTATAGGGTCTTCTACTTGAGCAGGGGGTTAGACTAGAAGACCTCCAAGGTCCCTTCCAACTCTGTTATTCCATTATTCAGTTTGGTCTAGTAGTGGTTACCACACCAAGCTAGGAGATGGTGAGTTCTGGTCCCGCCTTAGTCATGAAAGCCAGCTGGATGACTTTGGGCCAATCCCCAGGAGATGGTGAGTTCCAGATTCACTTAACAATCGTGTCACTAACTTAATAACTGCATTGATTCCCTTAACAACCGTGGGAAGAAAAGTCGCAAAATGGAGCAAAACTCACTTAACAACTGTCTCACTTAGCAACAGAAATTTTGGACTCAATTGAGGTCGTAAGTGGAGGACTCCTTGTACTTACCTGGGGAGTACAGATAAACAGTTACTCCCACATCTTCGTAATGGCCTCTGTGTTGTGTAAAATGGACAGAAAAAGAGCTCAAGCTTATTTCCTATTTCCTAAATCCCATCCTGAAACAAAAATGCTAAAGGTGACTTGCTTCAAAGGATGTCTTGGTGTAAAAATCAAACATACTTTAAAAAACGCTGCGGGTTTTAATTTTTGTATTTATGATGGGGATTTGTAAGACATTCTTAGATGGCTCCATTGCAGAGTTGAATATTTTTCTTCTCTCTTTGCCTAGGCCAGGGGTAGGCAACTTTGGCTCTTTTATGACTCGTGGACTTCAACTCCCAGAATTCCTGAGCCAGCCATGCTGAGGGGAAAGGGAGAGGTTTCCATGCTGAGCCATGCCGGCTCAGGAATTCTGGGAGTTGAAGTCCACGAGTCATAAAAGAGCCAAGGTTGCCTACCCCTGGCCTAGGGTTTTTGTACAGTACAGATAGTCCTCGACTTACGACCACAGTTGAGCCCAAAATTTCTCTTGTTAAGCGAGACATTTGTTAAGTGAGTTTTGCCCCATTTTACGACCTTTCTTGCCACTGTTGTTAAGTGAATCACTGCAGTTGGTAAATAAGTAACCCAGTTGTTAAGTGAATCTGGCTTCCCCCATTGACTTTGCTTGTCAAAAAGTCACAAAAGGGGATCACATGACCTTGGGACACAGCGACGGTCATAAATACGAAGCAGTGGCCAAGCATCTGAATTTTGATCACATGATCATGGGGAAGGCTTCAAAGGTCGTAACTGTGAAAAAATGGTCATAAGTCACATTTTTCAGTGCCGTTGTAACTTTCAGCGGTCACTAAATGAACTGTTGTTAAGTCGAGGACTGCCTGTAATTTGCTTTTATAACACTATTTTTTAATACTGGCTTTCATATCTTGATATGGATTGTTTTAGACATGTGGTTTTACTGCATTCTTTCACGGGGCCCAGACAGAGTCACTTCTGTTGAGACAGGCGGTCATGCAAATTTCAAATTAATTAATTAATACATTTATTTATATATTTATGCATTTTAAGATTGTTTGCTGCCCACTGGCTGAGATGGGCAGCATACAGATTGAATGAATGAATAAATTATTATTTTTTTTAAACACCTTCGCTATTAACTGCCTATGGGCAAATAATCATGGCTGTGCCTCTTGCATTAGAACTCCCCTTGGAGTTCTATGGGATTTACTCCGAAGTAAATCTGTCTGGGATCAGGGACCAAGCCGAACAGCGTTCGGAGAAAACAGCATCCTTGTGCCTCAAACTAATCCAACCCAAGACGCCATTATGCAGTCAAATGAATATTTCCGCTACTAAAAACGCGAATGAAACATCGCTCGGCCAGGCAATTGCTCGGCATCCTAATCTATTTATTTATTAGGGGGTGACTGCAATCCCTGCCACCCTTTCAAACGACTTTTAATTTTTTCCCCCACCCCCATCGTGAAAAATAATGAATCCCAGCCTGGAGCTGAACTGTTTTGCAATGTCTTGAACCAACATGAAAGCAGTGAGTACCGTAATAGCTGAAGAGGATGGAGAGAAGATGGTTAGGAAATGAGAGAGAGGGAGGGAGGGAGGGAGGGGCTGGTCCTTTGCGTTGCCTGCAGAGAAAGCAAAATATATTTTAAATGTTTTTTTTTCCCCTCCTACCTTCCGAAGCGATTAAACCGAGAGAAGTAAACAGTTTTCCTAATGAAATAAAACAATTTATTTCCGTGCTTCCCTACTGTGACCCACTTTAAGGGGCCTTTTGCTTGCTCCTGCTTTAGAGAAATTGGATAGATAGATTAAAAATGTATTTTTTTTTAAAAAAAAGAAAAAAAATATATGAATTACTAGAGTTGGGAGGGTGGAGCAAAAAAATAATAATAAGGCTGAACAGCATTTTTGCTAGTACTTATACACCTCTGTGTGTGTGTTTTTTTTCAACATTAAGTGGCATGTGAAATTACCATGATTACCGAACCTGTTTCTATGTGTTCAGACTGACTTAAATAACTCTTATTATACACAAACACAATTCCCTAATTCTGTATGAAATGAAGAAACAGGGAAGAAAGCAAACCAACTTGCTTGTTAATGCTCGTTTTGAGGGCTTCTCTTGTCCCTTGGCTTCTTGCTAATGATGTATTTTAAAATTCTTAAATTTACAATGACAAGAGTCTTCTAGCAAATTTATTTTCCAACAGGAAAATCTGAAGGAATTAGAAAGACTCGTCCTAGAAAGATACAGGATATAACAACTGCTTAATCTTGGGTTCTCTTTTCTGTTTCTGCACTGCAGGTTTTGCTGCTGGCTGAAAAATGATAGGCAGCTAGATTTTGATGGCTTTTAAAAAGTGACTAGTCCTCATGAAAACCCTGAAAAGCTCCAAAATGAAGATGATGTTGGTTGGATCTTTGCAAAAATTCGGTCAGTGAGGGATGAAGCATCGTCGGCAAGTTCCTAAAGACAGATAAGCTCATAATTTTTTTAACAAATTTGAAATTTCCTGGAAAGTATTGAGGCCTGACTGGCAGAACAGACTTGACACTGTAGGATACTGTGGCTACAGCCTAAATCAATGGTGGCGAACCTATGGCACGGGTGCCAGAGGCGGCATTCAGAGCCCTCTCTATGGGTACGCGCTCCGTTGCCCCAGTCCTAGGCCTTCAGTTGGGTTTTATAAAACCTTTTCGCTTTAGGCCTCCACCGCTGTGTGCAAAAAAAAAAAAAAAAGGTTCAATCAATCAGTCAATTTCAACTTCTCGCGGGGAAAAAAAAGATCTTGCAAAGTTGGAATTGATTGATTGAACTTTTTAGTCCCACCCAGTCTGCCGTTACCACCGCAGCCACGCCCAGCCAATGGGCCACACCCACCCAATGGGCCACACCCAGCCAATGGGCCACACCCACCCGGCACCCAACGATGCATAAGTGGGTTTTGGGTTGCAGTTTGGGCAATCAGTCTCTAAAAGATTTGCCATCACTGACCTAAATGAAGAGTCAGCGGTCGAAGGCCTTGGGGCTAAGTCCAACCCCCGAGGGCCAAACCTTAGGAGATGCAGTCAGATCAGAAAAGGTAAACAGCTGGATTTGCTGATCCACATTAGATCACTGTCTAAGGCATTGGTTATTCCTCCTTTTCCTTCCTTGAACCTTTTCTTTCCTTCCTTCCTCTCTCCCTCCCTCATCTCCTTCCTTCCTTCCTCCCTTCCTCTTTCTCCTTCCTTCCTTCCTTCCTTTTTGTTCTCTCTTCCTTCCCTCCTTCCTTCCTACTTCTCTTACTTCTTTCCTTTTCTCCCTTTCCTGTCTCCTTTTTCCTCCCTTTCTTCCTTCCTCCCTCTTTCTCCTTCCTCCCTTTTTCTCTCTTCCCTCCCTCCCTCCTTCCTTCCTACTTCTCTTATCTCTCCTTTTCTCCACTTCCTCTCTTTTCCTCCCTTTCTTCCTTCCTCCCTCCCTCCCTCCTCTTTCTCTTTCCTTCCTTCCTCCCTTCTTTTTTCTCTCTTCCCTCCCTCCTTTCTTCCTATTTCTCTTACTTCTCTCTCCTTTTCTCCATTTCCTCTCTCCCTTTTCTTCCCTTCCTTCCTTCCTCTCTCCCTTCTCTCTCTCTTTCTCTCTCTCTCCTTCCTTCCTTCTTTCCTTCCTTCCTTCCTTCATTCCCATCCTAACAATCAAGATGCAATAAGAAATGAACTGGAACATATTATTGAAAAACATTCATTTCAGGCAACACCCTCATTCAGTCTAATGGGAGGGCCAGATGCATATATGAGTTTTAAAAAGCTGGGGTTTTTTTGAGGCAACTGTCTAATGGCAGGGCTGGACCAGAATATCATATCATATAGGTTTCTCAGAATTAAAGCCATTATGAGAAAGAATGGTACACAAGGACCATTTGATTTAATTGTGTCTGTAAGATCCACTGCTTTGGTCAAAATGACTTCACCTGCTTTGTATTGCTCTGATGCAAGCTCCACCCCTTTCATTGTGATGTCATAATGCATGTACAAAAGGGGTGGGGCTAGACCTGGACCAGCAAGGTACTCTTTCCATCCTGGGAGTCCCTTGGAGATGCCAGGGATCTGATCCAGCTGTCAGCCAGGGCCTCTTCTTTTTTTTTTTAAGAACAAAACACCGGGCGAAATATCGTTATGTCAGAAACCTGTTGGTCAGGCTGCAAAAGTTGAAAATCCAAGGCCCAAAATCTTAAAGATGAGACACGGGAAAATGAAAATAGGAGAACAAGTCAAAACACCAAGAAAAAAAGTATGAATAGGTATGAATATGTATGCTTAAGTACAGTTTGCCAGAACCTGAAATTTTGTGCAGAGAGCTATTTTTTGAAAAGGAAGGAAGGAAGGAAATAGAAAGAGGAAGGAAGGAAATAGAAAAAGGAAAGGAGGAAAGAAGGAAATAGAAAGAGGAGAAAATTAGTCATGATGGAAGAAAGGAGGAAATAGAAAGAAGAAGGAAGAAAGGAAAGGAGGAAAGAAGGAAGGAAATAGAAAGAGGAGAGAACTACAGGAAGGAAGAAATGAAGGAAGGAAGGAAGGAAATAGAGAAAGGAAGGAAATAGAAAAAGGAAAGTAGAAAAGAAGGAAGGATATAGAAAGAGGAGAGAACTACAGTCATGATGGAAGGAAGGAAATAGAAAAAGGAAAGGAGGAAAGAAGGAAGTAGAAAGAGGAGAAAACTAGTCATGATGGAAGGAAGGAGGAAATAGAAAGAGGAAGGAAGAAAATAGAAAGGAAAGGAGGAAAGAAGGAAGGAAATAGAAAGGAAAGGAGGAAAGAAGGAAGGAAATAGAAAGAGGAGAGAACTACCATCAGGAAGGAAGGAAGGAAGGAAGGAAGGAAGGAAGGAAGGAAGGAAGGAAGGAAGGAAATAGAAAGAGGAAGGAAGGAAATAGAAAAAGGAAAAGAGAAAAGAAGGAAGGAAATAGAAAGAGGACAGAACTACAGTCATGATGGAAGGAAGGAAGGAAATAGAAAAAGGAAGGAAAGGAGGAATGAAGGAACTAGAAAGAGGAGAGAACTACAGTCATGATAGCAGGAAGGAAGGAAATAGAAAGAAGGAAGGAAGGAAATAGAAAAAGGGAGGAAAGAAGGAAGGAAATAGACAGAGGAGAGAACTACAGTTATGATAGCAAGAAGGAAGGAAATAGAAAGAGGAAGGAAGGAAGGAAGGAAATGATTTTACATCAAGCCTGAAAAGCATCTTTCACAGTGGAAATATTCAGAGGGGGAATCCTGAGCAGCATTTTCGTGGATGTAGTGACAAAAGCAACATATATGTCATCCCTAGTTTAAGTCGACTTTTCCATCTCGGCTGCCTGGGGGGCAAAAGCAGAAATCCTGTATTTCCCTTTCTAAACCTCCGACTCCTTCAGACAACCGGGCTCCATCCTCCCTTTGGCCAGCCAGAATGTTGTTGTTCGGGGTAAGAGCGCCCCCTGGTGCTGTGCGTTGCACACACCTCCCATCCTTGGCGAAACCCTGGACTCCACAGTCCATAAGCCACCTTGCTAATTGGACAGCCAAGTTGGGGGAGAGGGGGAGGCGGAGGGGGAGGGAGGGCAGGTATTAAAACATATTAAAGGTGTTAATAAGTGACTTATTTAAACAGGGTATCGCATATATTGGACATTAATCACCGCGCTGTTAAAACTGTAATTAAGGAGTCAGCTCTGCCTTCTGGGGAAGGCGCACTTGGGCGCCAGGAGAAAACGGCCTCTTTATTAATACAAATTATTTTATTTGGCTAAAGCTAATAATTCTAAGTGAGGTCAACGGGACTTCTGCCACGCAGGGGAAAGCGGCACCCTTGCCCGAGCAGCGTTTCCATGGCAACGGAGATATAAGTTCACCCTCGGTGCACCAGCTATTATGGCTTCGCTCACTAAGCCAGGATCTGGGTGGTTTGGGAGGAAAGCCAACAATTGTTCTGCTGACAGGCACATTTTCCCCGAAAAAGCGGGGGGGAGGAGGGGGGAGATCGAGAGGGAGAGCTTTGTGCCCAGAAAGTCTCAAATTTTGGGGGCCCCACTTTGAAAAATTGCACCTTTCCCCCCTCCCTCGCACCTTTCCATTCAGAAGGTATGAATAAGTTTCTAAAAAGACAGAAGGGGGGGAGAAGAAGATTTTTTTAAAAAAACAAAAGTTTTTTTAAAACCTGCTCTTTTTAAAAAAATGGGTGGTGGCTACTACAGGTCTAGTTCTACCATTAGGTAATGTAAGGTTTGTGTTGGTTATTGCTATGATTGCAAGTAGAGTCAGTTTGGTCCAGTGGCTAAGGCTCTAGACTAGAAACCAGGTGACAATGAGTTCTAGTCCTGCCTTAGGCATGAAAGCTGGCTGGGTGACTTTGGGCCAATCACCAGGAGACTGAGAGTTCTAGTTCCACCTTAGTATGAAAGCCGGCTGGGTGACTTTGGGCCAATCACCAGGAGACTCAGAATTCTAGTTCCGCCTTAGGTATGAAAGACAGCTGGGCGTCTTTGGGCCAATGACCAGGAGACTGGGAATTCTAGTTCTGCTTAGGTATGAAAGCCGGCTGGGTGACTTTGGGCCAATCNGGGTTTTAAGAGTAATTTTAATTGACATAGGCCACAGTAAATATTTCTTTTTAATTAGGTTTTAAACTGGGTATTTTTATTGTAGTATCTGTTTTACAAGGCTGTCAGCCGCCCTGAGTCCGTAAGGAGAAGGGCGGGATAAAAATTAAATAAATAAATAAATAAATAAATAAATAAATAAATAAATAAATAAATAAATAAATAAATAAATAAATAAATAAAGGAAGGAAGGAAGGAAGGAAGGGAAGGAAGGGAAGGAAATAGAAAAAGGAAGGAAAGAAGGAATGAAGGAACTAGAAAGAGGAGAGAACTACAGTCATGACAGAAGGAAGGAAGGAAGGAAGGAAGGAAGGAAGGGGAAGGAAGGAAGGAAATAGAAAAGGGAAGGAAAGGAGGAATGAAAGAATTAGAAAGAGGAGAGAACTACAGTCATGATAGAAGGAAGGAAGGAAGGAAGGAAGGAAGGGGAAGGAAGGAAATAGAAAAAGGAAGGAAAGGAGGAATGAAAGAATTAGAAAGAGGAGAGAACTACAGTCATGATAGAAGGAAGGAAGGGAAGGAAGGGAAGGAAGGGAAGGAAATAGAAAAAGGAAGGAAAGGAGGAATGAAGAACTAGAAAGAGGAGAGAACTACAGTTATGATAGCAGGAAGGAAGGAGCGAAGGAAGGAAGGAGAGAAATGGTTTTACATCAAGCTTGAAAAGCATCTTTCACAGTGGAAATATTCATGGGGGGAATCCTGAGCAGCATTTTAATAATAATAATAATAATAATAATAATAATAATAATAATAATAATAATAATAATAATAATAATAATAATAATAATAATAATAATAATAATAATAATAATAATGATAATAATGATAATAATAATAATAATAAAGTTAGAAGGGACCTTGGAGGTCATATATGTCATCCCTAGTTTAAGTCGACTTTTCCCTCTCTGCTGCCTGGGGGGCAAAAGCAGAATTCCTGTATTTCCCTTTCTTTAACCTCCGACTCTTTCAGACAACCGGGCTCCATCCTCCCTTTGGCCAGCCAGAATGTTGTTATTCGGGGTAAGAGCGCCCCCTAGTGCTGCGCATTGCACACACCTCCCATCCTTGGCGAGGCCCTGGACTCCACAGTCCATAAGCCACCTTGCTAATTGGACAGCCAAGTTGGGGGAGGGAGGGAGGCGGAGGGGGAGGGAGGGCAGGTATTAAAACATATTAAAGGTGTTAATAAGTGACTTATTTAAACAGGGTATCGCATATATTGGACATTAATCACCACGCTGTTAAAACTGTAATTAAGGAGTCAGCTCTGCCTTCTGGGGAAGGCGCACTTGGGCGCCGGGAGAAAACGGCCTCTTTATTAATACAAATTATTTTATTTGGCTAAAGCTAATAATTCTAAGTGAGGTCAATGGGACTTCTGCCACGCGGGGAAAGCGGCACCCTTGCCCGAGCAACGTTTCCATGGCAACGGAGATATAAGTTCACCCTCGGTGCACCAGCTATTATGGCTTCGCTCACTAAGCCAGGATCTGGGTGGTTTGGGAGGAAAGCCAACAATTGTTCTGCTGACAGGCACATTTTCCCCGAAAAAGCGGGGGGGGGAGGAGGGGGGAGATCGAGAGGGAGAGCTTTGCGCCCAGAGAGTCTCAAATTTTGGGGGCCCCACTTTGAAAAATTGCACCTTTCCCCCCTCCCTCGCACCTTTCCATTCAGAAGGTATGAATAAGTTTCTAAAAAGACAGAAGGGGGGGAGAAGAAGATTTTTTTAAAAAAACAAAAGTTTTTTTAAAACCTGCTCTTTTTAAAAAAATGGGTGGTGGCTACTACAGGTCTAGTTCTACCATTAGGTAATGTAAGGTTTGTGTTGGTTATTGCTATGATTGCAAGTAGAGTCAGTTTGGTCCAGTGGCTAAGGCTCTAGACTAGAAACCAGGTGACAATGAGTTCTAGTCCTGCCTTAGGCATGAAAGCCGGCTGGGTGACTTTGGGCCAATGACCAGGAGACTGGGAATTCTAGTTCCACCTTAGTATGAAAGCCGGCTGGGTGACTTTGGGCCAATGACCAGGAGACTGAGAGTTCTAGTTCCACCTTAGTATGAAAGCCGGCTGGGTGACTTTGGGCCAATCACCAGGAGACTCAGAATTCTAGTTCCGCCTTAGGTATGAAAGACAGCTGGGCGTCTTTGGGCCAATGACCAGGAGACTGGGAATTCTAGTTCTGCTTAGGTATGAAAGCCGGCTGGGTGACTTTGGGCCAATCACCAGGAGACTGAGATTTCTAGTTCCGCGTTAGGTATGAAAGCTGGCTGGGTGACTTTGGGCCAATCACCAGGAGACTGGGAATTCTAATTCCACTTAGGTATGAAAGCCGGCTGGGTGACTTTGGGCCAATCACCAGGAGACTGAGAGTTCTAGTTCCACCTTAGTATGAAAGCCGGCTGGGTGACTTTGGGCCAATCACCAGGAAACTGAGAATTCTAGTCCTGCCTTAGGCATAAAAGCCGGCTGGGTGTCTTTGGGCCAATCACCAGGAGACTGAGAATTCTAGTTCTACTTAGGTATGAAAGCCGGCTGGGTGATTTTGGCTAATCACGAGGAGAATGAGAGTTCTAGTTTCACCTTAGGCATGAAAGCTAACTGGGTAACCTTGGGCCAATCACCAGGAGATGGTGACTTCTAGTTCTACCTTAGGCATACAAGTCACTTGGATTACTTTCAGTCAATCATTCTCTCTCAGTCCAAGCACTCTACAGGTAGTCCCTGACTTCATTTAGTGACTCTTCAAAGTTACAACGGCACTGAAAAAAGTTATTTATGACCATTTTTCATACTTATCACCATTGCAACATTGTCATGGTCACATGATCGAAATTCAGATGCTTGGCAACTGGCATGTACTTATGACAGTTGCAGTGTCCAGGGGTCACATGATCCCCTTTTGCAACCTTCTGACCAGCAAAGTCAAAGGGGAAGCCAGGTTCACTTAACAACCGTGTCCCTAAGTTAACAACTGCAGGGTTTCACTTAACAACTGGGGCAAGAAGGATTGTAAAATGGGGCAAAATTTACTTCACTATTGTCTCGCTTAGCAACGAAAATTTTGGACTCACTTGTGGTCGTAATTCGAGGGCTACTTTTATTTCTAAAGTAACCTTAACCAATTGCCTTCTCCACCTGTTTTGGCATCCCGCTTCACAATCAAATTACAGCCAGTAGCAAAGATGGCACAATGCCAACTTTTTTATTGTTGGAAATTGAAGATTTTCTTAGATTGGGATTTCTTAAATGTCCCAGATTTTTTTTTTCTTAGACTGGGGTTTCCCATTGCTTCTTGGGTATAGGACAGGGGTAGGCAACCTTGGCTCTTTTATGATTCGTGGACTTCAACTCCCAGAATTCCTGAGCCAGAATGGCTCAGCTTGGAAACCTCTCCCTTTCCCCTCAGCATGGCTGGCTCAGGAATTCTGGGAGTTGAAGTCCACGAGTCATAAAAGAGCCAAGGTTGCCTACCCCTGGTGTAGGACAAGAAGCAATGCATGGAAGCTCATTATAGATCCAACCTGGAAATAGGGAGAAATTCCCTGACAGAACAATTAATGTGGAACGACTTGCCTCCAGAAGTTGTGAATGCTCCATTATTGGACAACCATTTGTCCAGGATGATATAAGGTCCTTATATATAACATATATAACGTAAGGAGACATATACACCTCTCTATAAAACCTTAGTAAGATCACATCTAGAATACTGTATCCAGTTTTGGCCACCTCATTATTAAAAGGATGTTGAGACTTTGGAAAGAGTGAAGAGAAGAGCAACTTAAGATGTTTAAGGGCCTGGAGACTAAAAGATAGAAAGAACAGTCACAGCTGCCAGAAAAGTCAACACAGTGCTAGGTTGCATTAACAGAGGGATAGAATCAAGATCATGTGAAGTACTAATACCACTTTACAATGCCTTGGTAAGGCCACACTTGGAATGCTGCATCCAGTTTTGGTCACCACGATGTAAAAAAGATGTTGAGACTCTAGAAAGAGTACAGAGAAGAGCAACAAAGATGATTAGGGGACTGGAGGCTAAAATATATAAGGAACGGTTGCTGGAATTGGGTATGTCCAGTTTAATGAAAAGAAGGACAAGGGGAGACACGATACCAGTGTTCCAATATCTCAGGGGCGGCCCCAAAGAAGAGGGAGTCAAGCTATTCTCCAAAGCATCTGAAGGCAGGACAAGAAGCAATGAATGGAAACTAATCAAAGAGAGGATCAACCTAGAACTAAGGAGAAACTCTCTAACAGTGAGAACAATTAACCCAGTGGAACAATTTCCCTTCAGATGTTGTGAGTGCTCCATCACTGGAGGCTTTCAAGAAGAGACTGGACAGCAGAAAATGAATAGAGTAGAGTAGAGTAGAGTAGAGTAGAGTAGAGTAGAGTAGAGTAGAGTAGAGTAGAGTAGAGTAGAGTAGAGTAGAGTAGAGTAAAATTAGAATAGAACAAAACAGAATAGAATAACAGAGTTGGAAGGGACCTTGGAGGTCTTCTAGTCCAACCCCATGCTCAGGCAGGAAACCCTATACCATTTCAGACAAATGGCTGTCCAGTCTCTTCTTAAAAACTTCCAGTGTTGGAGCATTCACCACTTCTGGAGGCAGATTGTTCCACTGGTTAATTGTTCACACAGTCAGGAAGATTCTCCTTAGTTCTAGGTTGCTTCTCTCCTTGATTAGTTTCCATCCGTTGCTTCTTGTCCTGCCCTCAGGCGCTTTGGAGAATAGCTTGTCTCCCTCCTCTTTGGGGCAGCCCCTGAGATATTGTTTAAAAATAGTATAGGGTCTCCTGCTTAAACAGGGGGTTGGACTAGAAGACCTCCAAGGTCCCTCCAGCCCTGTGATTCTATGATTCTTTCCTCTTATACAGTAACAAAAGGAAGAAACGGTCTATTTCTCCAGCTTTCTGAAGCTGCATGTTGCTGAGTCTCCAACCAATTATTTTCTGAACACTGCAGTGATTTATCTACGTCCCCGTGTGATGTCATTCGTTTATGTACAGCATTACCCAGAATATGGCATTAACATTTTACTATTAGTCTTACCTTTCAACACAAAAAGATAAAGGCGTAAATCTCAAGACACAATGGAGGTGTCAGCCAAGTTGATGTAGTGTTACAAGTTTGGCTATGTTATTTTTTCTTTTTTGGCATATTCCTGCAACTTGAATGATACAGAAAAGCCAATATCATTTTTCTCCCTGCGGTGAGCCCAGGACTGCCTTATCGGGCTACTAGATCTAATTTTAATTGCTGATTGGCTTGAATAAGTGGAGATGGATAGAAAACAAAATATCTCCATTGCAAGTGGCTCCCAAATGAAATCTGAGTAGCAAGCAAGCCACACACAGAAAAGGGAAGAGGTTTTAGCTGCATCTCAGGTATTGTAGCACACATTAGAGAGCCTGTTTAATCTCGTGGTTAAGGTACTGGCCTAGGTGGCTGAGAGTTCTAGTCCTGCCTTAAGTATAAAAGCGAGCTGGGTGACTTTGAGCCAATCACCTGTGAGTTCTAGTCCCGCCTTAGGCATGAAAGCCAGCTATGTGACTTTGGGCCAATCATCAGGAGACTGTGAGTTCTAGTCCCACCTTAGGAATGAAAGTGCCTGGGTGACTTTGGTCCAATCACTGGGAGGTAGTGAGTTCTAGTCCCTCCTTAGGCATGAAAACCAGTTGGGTGACTTTGGGCCAATCACCAGGAGACAATGAGTTCTAGTCCCGCCTTAAGCATGAAAGCTGGTTGGATGACTTTGGACCAATGAGCCTCTCAGCCCAACCCACCTCACAGGGTTGTTGTAGGTGTAGGGAAAATAGGAGGGAGGAACAATGTATGTGTTTCCCGTGTTGAGTTATTTATAAAAAGAAAACGGTGCGATATAAATGTAAAAAAAATTGTATTTTCCATTTTTTTAAAATGCAGGGCAGTTTAGAGGAGAAATTCTGGCTAGGATCTTATCTAGGATCTTGGTAGTAACCCATCTTCTTGGGCGCATACCAAAATTTGTTATGACAGATAAAATCTGTTTAAATTTAAACATGTAAATATATTCAATTTACCGTTTTTAAATAAGTGGATGAATCCAAACTTACTTCAGATTTGGAATTTCCCCCTTAATTTGGCAATGCTGTTTGCCAGTCAAAATATATAAAAAGGAAATCTTTGTAAAATTTCTATATTCATGAGAATAAAGTATGTAAATGCATTAAGTAATTTGTTTGGGGGGGGAAACCCATCCCTCGCACATTGACCAAAATTACAAGTAATAATCAAACAGTCTCTAAATGAATGGGTTGTAAGTCGAGGACTACCTGTACTAAATAATAATAATAATAATAATAATAATAATAATAACAACAACAACAACAACAACAACAACAACAAAAAGGCTGAAGAAACAGTGGACCACCTGGTAAGCTGCTGCAAGAAGATCGCACAGACTGACTACAAGCAGCGGCATGACAAAGTAGCAACAATGGTGCATTGGAAGATCTGCAAGAAATATCATTTGCCTGTAAGCAAGAACTGGTGGAATCATAAAATAAAGTCATAGAAAATGATAAAGTTAAACTGCTCTGGGACTTCAGAATTCAAACAGACAAGCACCTGCAACATAACACCCCAGACTTAACAACTATCGATAAGAAAGACAAAAAAGTCTGGATAGTGGACGTGGCAGTGCCTGGAAACAGCAGAATAGACAAGAAAGAACTGGAGAAGATAACAAAATACAAAAACCTACAAATAGAAATAGAAAGACTGTGGCAAAGGCAAGCAAGGGTAGTACCAATAGTAATAGGCACCTTGGGTGCAATCCCAAAACAGCTGGAGCACCACTTGAACACCATCGGCATTGACAAATTCGCCATTAGTCAATTGCAAAAGGCGGCCTTACTAGGAACTGCTTCCATCCTGCGATGATATCTGTAATATCATCAAACATCCACATCTGCCTAACCCAGGTCCTTGGTAAGGACTTGATAGGTAGACAAAATGCCAAATCCAGTCTGAACATCTGGCTGACTGTGCGATGATCCATAATAATAATAATAATAATGCATTTAATTGTATTGTTAAATTTGCAATTAACCAAATAGTATTGTCAACAAATAAAAACTATCCTGAAAGGAAACAGTGAAAATTACACCAGGATAAATATTTTTTACAAGGTTGTAATTATAGTACACAAAAATAATTCTGCATAAAGATGATTAGGGGACTGGAGGCTAAAACATATAAGGAACGGTTGCTGGAATTGGGTATGTCTAGTTTAATGAAGAGAAGGACGAGGGGGGACATAATAGCAGTGTTCCAATATCTCAGGGGCTGCCACAAAGAAGAGGGAGTCAAGCTATTCTCCAAAGCACCTGAAGGCAGGACAAGAAGCAACGGATGGAAACTAACCAAAGAGAGAAGCAACCTAGAACTAAGGAGAAACTTCCTGACAGTTAGAACAATTAACCAGTGGAACAACCTGCCTCCAGAAGCTGTGAGTGCTCCAACACTGGAAGTTTTTAAGAAGAGACTGGACAGACATTTGTCTGAAACGGTATAGGGTTTCCTGCCTGAGCAGGGGGTTGGACTAGAACTAGATGATATCCAAGGTCCCTTCCAACTTTATTATTATTATTATTGTTGTTGTTGTTGTTGTTGTTGTTATATTAGAAAGTATGCTATATATACATCCCTGCACATTGCATACAGGCCGTTCTTGACTCTCAACCATTTGTTTAGTGACCATTGGAAGTTATAACGTCGCTGAGAAAAGTGACTTATAACTGTTTTTCACAATTACGGCCATTGCAGCATTCCCTTGGTCACGTGATCAAAATTCGGATGTTTGAAAACTGGTTCATATTCATGATGGTCGCAGTGTCCTGGGGTCACATGATCCCCTTTTGCGACCTTCTGACAAGCAAAGTCAATGGGGAAGCCGGATTCACTTTACAACCGTGTTACTAACTTAACAACTGCAGGGATTCACTTAACAACTGTGGCAAGAAAGGTCATAAAATGGGGCGAACCTCACTTAACAACTGTGTCACTTAGCAACAGAAATGTTGGGCTTTATTGTGGTCATAAATCGAGGACTACCTATACTGTATATAGGACAATTGATCACACATATAGGACTGTAGGTGTTGAACTCTTAAGCACAGTCTTAATAGCCTGTTGCAGGATCATAAAGTTCTGGAAAAAAAGCAGAATATTGCTTTTTAAAGAAGAACTAAAGCAACTTCAAAACATACATCATGGTAATTAGAATCACACATCAAACTGAGGGCAGCAGTAGCAAATGGGAATTAGAAGCATATATAAAATAAAAGAAACATGTAAAAGGAAATAATACAATAAGTTCCAAACTGCAACTGTGTTTCAGTATGGCAAAAAAACCCACATTTATAGCATTTCTAAGGGTGGGATTCTTAACTTTGAGGTCTGTGAATAGATTTCAGGGGGTCCAAAAAAAAGAAAAGAAGAAATAGGGGACATGTATTCCAGTATTTGAGGGGCTGCCTCAAGGAAGAGGGGGTCAAATTATTCTCCAAAGCACCAGAAGGCACCAAAGAAAGAAGCAACCTGGGATTAAGGAGAAACTTCCTAACAGTGAGGACAATTAACCAGTGGAACAGCTTGCCTCCAGAAATTGTGGATGCTCCATCACTGGAAATTTTTAAGAAGAGACTGGACAGTCACTTGTCTGAAATGGTATAGGTTCTCCTGCTTGAGTAGGGGGCTAGACTAGAAGACCTCCAAGGTCCCTTCCTATTCTATTCTGTTCTGTTCTGTTCTGTTCTGTTCTGTTCTATTCTAATTCTTATTCTATTCTATTCTATTCTATTCTATTCTATTCTATTCTATTCTATTCTAAATGTGATAATTTTATTTTCCCAAACATTTCATGGGAAAATAATAGAATAGAATAGAATAGAATAGAATAGAATAGAATAGAATAGAATAGAATAGAATAGAATAGTTCTCACTGTTAGGAAGTTTTTTCCTTAATTCCAGGTTGCTTCTCTCTTTGGTCAGTTTCCAACCATTGTTTCTCATCCTTCCCTCTGGTGCTCTGGTGAACAACGTGACCCCCTCTGCCTTGTGACAGCCCCTTAGATTCTGGAACACTGCTATCATGTCTCCCCTATTTCTTCTTTTCCTTAGACTAGCCAGATCCAAATCCCGTAGCCATTCTTCGTATGTTTTAGTCTCCAGGCCTTTGATCATCTTAGTTGCTCTTTGAATTTTTCCCAAACTCTCAACATCTTTTCTGTGACCAAAATTGGTTGCAGTATTCTAGGTGTGGACTAGGACTCCAAGGTCCCTCTCACAGTTACTGGTTTTGAGCCAGGTCTCGCCCAATCTGTATTTGTGCCTTTGGTTTTTCCTGCCTAAATGTAAAACTTTGCTTTTCTCTACACTGAAACTTATTTTGTTGGATAGGGCCCATTGTTCAAGTTGGTCAAAATCTTTTTGGATCCTGAGTTTGTCTTCTGGGGTGTTGGCTACTCCTGCCAGTTGGCTACTCCTGCAGATTTGATGAGTTCCCCTTCTATTCTCTCATCTAAGTCATTATGAAGATATTGAAGAGTACTGGGCCTAAGACGGAACCTTGTGGTACCCCACTGCTTACTTTTCTCCATGTGGATGTAGTGCCATTGAGGATTACTCGTTGAGTATGGTTTGTTAGCCAGTTACAGATCCATCTGGTAGTGATGTTGTCTATCCCACCTATGAATGTAGCCAATAAAGAGGTTTAGGGCCATTACTCTAGAAAAATATTTAACTTTAGAGCTATTTGCACCATCTTGCGATCACGTGACCACAATTTCCTTTCCCCCCCCCAGAAACTAGCATTTTTGTCCCATTTTGAGGAAAAAATACCCATTGCAGACAATGGGTTCACAACGATTGTGGTGTTCACTTAACGAACACTGGAAAAAAGCTCATAAAATCAGATGTGGTCAGATGGTGACCTATTTAACAATTGCTGTGGCTTATGTCCGTAATTCCAGGCTCAATTATGGTCATAAGTTGAGGACTTCCAGTACCATATTTCTTCTGATTTTGAGTCCCCATACCCTAATACAAACTCCCTTACTACTAAATCCACAACCTGAACTTGGTTATCCCTGCTCAAAATCCAAGATGTTAAATCTTCCAGGGAAGTTCATTCTAATATCTTTGGTATCTAAACTGCAAGATTATGCAAATTCTTAAACCCGGCTATAAAATATTGGTAAGAATCTCTCCCAGGGTGTGTATGTGGGTTTCTCCTAGGAGATTCCCCCTCATAAGCCAAGCCAAAAGTCTAAATTCACAAGTTACAATCTATCTCCCACAACATATTAACACCTAGTCGAGATTAATCAAGCATAGAAACACGGAAGCAGGCCAGCTAATTAGTCAGTGATGATAACTATATTTTTCATCCTTGTTCCAATTAGTCTCCTGTACATTTGAGGAATTTTAATTGTACCTTGATCTCCATTTAGATGTCACCCTGCCCTCCCCCTTCATTTTTCTTCTTAATTCGGCAACGAATGTGACCAAAAAAAAGAGATATTAAACAGAGATTATCTTCAGAGTTTTCATAAGGAGTTCGCCAGAACCAGTATTTCTTCTAAACACGTATTTCTTCCATACGCGTGCACACATACTTCCCAAGTATAAATCTCAGCGTTTCCACTGACTTGGGTGCGGAGGAAAAGAGCTGGGAAAAAGGAAGTAAAATAATATCTGGAATTCTGGAAAAAATATAATTTTTGGTGGTGTCTTTTGCCCGTGAACTTATTTGGATGAATGTTGAGAGGGAGGCTGGAGAAAATATTGCCTATGATGATTCACCAGTGGGATTTCCACCTGCAGTGATGAAGCTGATACATGAATCACTGCAGTTGTTAAGTTAGTAACACAGTTCCTTCCTTCCTTCCTTCCTTCCTTCCTTCCTTCCTTCCTTCCTTCCTTCCTTCCTTTCTTCCACCCTTCCTTATAACTGAATTTGAAGAGACCTTGGAGGTCTTCTAGTCCAACCCCCCTGCTCAGGCAGGAAAACCTATAATATTTCAGACAAATCGCTGTCCAGTCTCTTCTTAAAAACTTCCAGTGTTGGAGCATTCACCGCTTCTGGAGGCAGGTTGTTCCATTGGTTAATTGTTCTAATTGTCAGGAAGTTTCTCCTTAGTTCTAAGTTGCTTCTCTCCTTGATCAGTTTCCATCCGTTGCTTCTCGTCCTGCCTTCAGGCGCCTTGGAGAATAGCTTGACTTCCTCTTCTTTGTGGCAGCCCCTGAGATATTGGAACACTGCTATCATGTCCCCCCTCGTCCTTCTTTTCATTAAACTAGACATTCCCAATTCCAGCAGCCGTTCCTTATATGCTTTAGCCTCCAGTCCTCTAATCATCTTTGTTGCTCTTCTCTGTACCCTTTCTAGAGTCTCAACATCTTTTTTACATCGTGGTGACCAAAACTGGATGCAGTATTCCCTCCCTCCCTCCCTCCCTCTCCTTCCTTCCTTCCTTCCTTCCTTCCTTCCTTCCTTCCTTCCTTCCTTCCTTCCTTTCTTTCTTTCTTCTCTTTTTCTTCTTTTTTAACAAAGTGAGAGCACCGAGTCCTCCAAGGGGGGGGGATGACAGAGCCACAGCTTAAGAGGGAGAAAGGGAAGGAAGGAGGGAGGGAAGGAAGGGAAGGAAGTCTCAAGTGATATAAAAATGAAAATCTCTCTAGTCTACACCATAGCACTTAGTGAGCAAATGTTGATAGCTAAATATAATGTGCCTCCAGTGGCTCTCTTGCGTTCTATGAGTTTAACCAAGAGGAGGGAGGATTTGGAATGCAGTAGGTGCCAGGTGTCCTCATTTAGCAACTGCTTTCTTTAGTGACCATTCCCAGTGACATCAGTGATTAAAAAAAAAATAATAACTTTACATCCAATATTCACATTGACAACCTTTGCATGTCTGTAAAGGAAAACTGAAGTGAGATTGTAAAGGACAGCCATTTCACTTAACAACTGAATTGCCAGTCTCAGTTTTGGTCACTAAATGAGGACTGTCTGTACTGTAGGGGAAAATGCCCAAATTGAGATAATCCAAGATGATGGTCCCGGTTAAATAAGAAGATAAGTTGTTTTTATTAGAAATTCTTACCTTTCGGTCTGAAAGGAGGAAAAAATGAATGGAATGGAGAATGGAACGGAACGGAATGGAACAGAACAGGAGGTAGTCCTTGAATTACGACTGCAATTGAGCCCCAAATCTCTGCAGCAAAGCGAGGAAGTTGTTAAACAATTTTTCTCCCATTTTATGAGCTTTTTTGCCAAAGTTTTAAGTGAATCACTGAAGTTGTTAATGGAATAATGCGGTTGTTAAGCGAATCTGGCTTCCCCATTGACTTTGCTTGTCAGAAGCTGGCTGGGAAAGTTACAATGGAGACCACATGATCCCAGGACTGTGCAACCATTATAAGTACATGCCAGTTGCCGAGCAGTCAAATTCTGATGATGTGAGCAGGGGGATGCTGCAACGGTCATAAGTGTGAAAAATGGTTATAAGTCACTTTTTTCACAAGTCAAGGACTAGAATAGAATGGAATGGAATGGAATGGAATGGAATGGCATGGCATGGCATGGCATGGAATGGAATGGAATGGAACGGAACGGAATGGAACGGAACGGAACAGAACAGAATAGAATAACAACAACAATAATCCCAGGTCCTTGTTAAGGACTCGATAGGTGGACAAAAATGCCAAACCCAGTCTGAACATCTGGCTGACTGTGATGATTAATAACAATAACAATAACAAAACAATAACAGAATCGTATGGAATCTTAATTGAAAATAGAATAGAATAGAATAGAATAGAATAGAATAGAATAGAATAGAATAGAATAGAATAGAATAGAATAGAATATGTATTTGGCCAAATTCCAAAAGTGTTTTTTCACAAGGCAACTGGATTTTCTTGTTTTTCTTTGAAGACGTTTCGCTTCTCATCGAAGAAGCTTCTTCAGCTCTGACTGGATGGTAGGGAATGGAAGGATTTGGCCAAGTGTGGTTAGACACACAAGGAATTTGTCTCCAGTACAGAAGCACTCAGTAAACTTGCAAAACAACAGAGAATAATTAAATAATAATAATAATAATAATAATAATAATAATAATAATAATAATAATAATAATAATAATGGCATTGACAAATTCGCCATTAGTCAATTGCAAAAGGCGGCCTTACTAGGAACGGCTTCCATCCTGCAACGATATCTGTAATACCATCAAACATCCACATCTGCCTATCCCAGGTCCTTGGGAAGGATTCAATAGGTAGACAAAAATGCCAAATCCAGTCTGAACATCTGGCTGACTGTGCGATGATCAATAATAATAGTTACACCACAAAGAGGACTGTTGAGGTCTAGTGTGACAGCCTGGAGCCACTTTGAGCCCACATACTGCACAAAGGTGGATAGAGATCTGCAGATTAAACCTATGTGACCCAGCAATAAGTATCCCTCTGACAATTGCTATTTACGTGATTACCCCGCCTTATGTATGCAGATTCTGTGATGGCCATTTTGTTCTTTGTGCTACAGATGCTAATCGCCTGTTCCCAATCACTCCAGAATCAGCGAATTCCCCCTCCCAGGAAAAGGATTTAAATTAAATTTGAGATGAATCCTAGATGAGGCAAACAGGATCAAGCTCTGGTTTTTTTTCATGCGGCAAGATCTTCCCTAGAATTTCCACAGATTGCCCCCACTACAGGCAGTCTTCGACTTGTGAGCACAACTGATGATGATGATGATGATGATGATGATGATGATGATGATGTTGGAAGGGACCTTGGAGGTCATCTAGTCCAACCCCCCTGCTCAGGCAGGAAACCCTATACCATTTTGGACAAATGGCTGTCCAGTCTCTTCTTAAAAACTTCCAGTGTTGGCGTATTCACAGCTTCTCGAAGCAGGTTGTTCCACTGATTAATTGTTCTCACTGTCAGGAAGTTTCTCCTTAGTTCCAGGTTGCTTCTCCCCTTGATTAGTTTCCACCCATTGCTTCTTGTCCTGCCTTCAGGCGCTTTGGAGAATAGCTTGACTCCCTCATCTTAGTGGCAGTCCCTGAGATATTGGAACACTGTTATCATGTCCCCCCTCATCCTTCTCTTCATTAAACTTCATTAAACTAGAGCCGAAAATTGAGCCAAAAATTTATGTTGCTAAGCGAGACAGTTGTTAAATGAGTTCTGCCTCATTTAGCCATCCTTCTTGTCAACGTTGTTAAATGAGTCACTGCATTTGTTAAATTAGTAACACGGTTGTTAATGAATCTGACTTTCCCATTGGCTTTGCTTGTCAGAAAGTCACAAAAGTTGACCCCCAATGGCATTTAACACCAGTGAGATTAGCAAAAATGTTTAAAAACATGTCTAGTAAATGTCGGAAATGTAAACAAAAACCAGGTACTTACTATCGTATCTGGTGGACATGCCCTAAAGCTAAAAGATTTTGGTCAAGAATATGCATACGGTTAGAGAAAAGGATTAAAAAACATATAGACTTTAAGCCAGATTTGTTTTTGTTAGGCATAATAGTAGGAAACTATGAGAAAGAATATATATACTTAATGTTACATGTATTAACTGCAGCAAGAATAGTATTTGCTCAATATTGGAAAAATGAAAACATACCACCGGAGGAAGAATTAATTAAGAAAATCTTAGATTGTGCAGAAATGGACAGATTGACATTGAAGATAAAAGAGAAAGAAGATTCAGTATACTTTAGATTTTTAGAACATGGGACAATTTTTATCAATGACTAGAAAGACAAGTTAACATATTATTAACTAACATATTGATTATGAAAACATAGAAACTAATTATTACCTATTGTTTTTTAAATACATGAAGCCAGATAACATGCTGTTTGCTAAATACGAAAGAATGTTATTTTATAAAAATTAATAAAATATATATAAAAAATGAAAACAAAAGGTGACCCCAGGTCACCTGCAATCGTCATAAAAATGAGTCAGTTGCCAAGCGTCCAAATTTTGATCACATGACCATGGGGACCCTGCAATGGCGGTAAGTGTGAAAAACGGTCATAATTCACTTTTTTCAGCGCCGTTGTAACTTCAAACGGTCACTAAACGAAGGTATAAATAATTGTTATATTGAATACTGAAATATTAAATAGAGATGTAAGACAAGATGAGAGGATTTGGGGGTCTGCAGGTTAAATTGATATTTAACGTATTAAATTAATTATTTCATTAATATATTAATTAAGTTAAGTTAAATTAAATTAATATAATTTATGAGTTTTTTGTGGATGACTTGGTGTTAGTTTTGGAAGACCCTCTAAAGGGAATTTGAATTTTTAAGGAATAAATTAAAAGAATTTGGAGCATTAGCAGGTTCCATAATTAACGAACAGGCGGCAAAGATGTTAACAAAATGCAAAGAGATCCCACAGCAAACAGAACTGATGAATAAAACAGATTTTAAGATTGAGAAGGCAGTAAAATATTGAGGTATTACTATGACAAATATGAATTGTATACTATTTCAAAATAACTATGTTAAGGCATGGAATGAAGTTTAAAAAGATATGTTAGATGGGATAAAATACAATTGTCACGGTGGGAGAGAATTTCTGTGATTAAGATAAATGCTTTATCTGGAATGTTATTTTTATTTCAAACAATACCTGCGTTGACAGCTAATGCACCATTTAAAAAATGACAGAGGATATATCTAAATTTGTATGGGGGGAGGGGAGAAATACCAATTTAAATATAAGATATTACAAGATGCAAAGGAAAGGGGGGATTGGGTCTACCAGATTTAAATAGAATCACCAGAATCTTCTGGGCCCTGAGTGGGTAACCCAGTTTTCCAGAATCCATCTTGAGCCATGCCGTGCTCCGGAGATGGCAAGGGACTGGCCCCCGCCGCCCTGGCCCCGCCCACCCAGTTTGCCATGACCATCGTGGCCACGCCCACCCGGCACCTAGTGATAAATAAGTGGGGTTTGGGTTGCAATTTGGGCACTGGGTCTCTAAAAGGTTCGCCATCATTGGTATAGGGTTTCCTGCCTGAGCAGGGGGTTAGACTAGATGACCTCCAAGCTCCCTTCCAACTTTATTATTATTATTAAGACTAGAGGTATCATGATAACAAAGTTCCAATATCTAAGGGGTTGCCACAAAGAAGAGGGGATCAACCTATTCACCAAAACACCTGAAGGCAGGACAAGAATGGAAACTAATAGAAACTAACTAATCAAGGAGAGAACCAACCTAGAACTAAGGAGAAATTTCCTGACAGTGAGGACAGTTAATGAGTGCAGTGGTTTGCCTCCAGAAGTTGTGGGTGCTCCATCACTGGACATTTTCAAGAAAAGATTTTCAGCCATTTTGTCCAGAATGGTACAGGGTTTCCTGCCTGAGCAGGGGGTTGGACTAGAAGACCTCAAAGGTCCCTTCCAACTCTGATAGTCTATGATGAGAAGCAACGGATGGAAACTGACCAAAGAGAGAAGCAACCTAGAACTAAGGAGAAATTTCCTGACAATGAGGACAATTAATCAGTGGAACAACCTGCCTCCAGAAGTTGTGGCTGCTCCATCACTGGAGGTTTTTAAGAAGAGATTGGACAACCATTTGTCCAGATTAGTATAAGGTTTCCTGCTCAGCAGGGTTTGGACTAGATGACCTCCAAGATCCCTTCCAATTCTGTTATTAAATGTGCATCAGCTGCCAACTGCCCAAAATGCAGTGACATGATCGCATTGGTATTTTGAATTTGGGTCATAAGCCCACCCCACAAGTAGGTCTGTTGGAATTTTAAATGGTCACTAAGCAACCGGTTGTAAGTCAAGGACTAGCTGTAATGATACAATGTGGTGTGTATATAGCCTATACAGCAAGTTGTCGATGCTTCCAACTGACGTGGCAGGGAGTTATTTTTTGTGTGAGACAATGCACCTTTTAAGGGGTACCGTTTGTCTCCCCCAAATTCTTCTGCTCCATTAAATCCCATGCGACCAAAGCAGCTGAAGGAACGAAGGAGAACAAGGAAGGGAGAAAAAAGGAGAAAACTGCATTCCAAAGTATATGAAGAGCAAATTTAAAAAGAAATCAATGGCATTTAATTAGATTTTGATTTTGTTTTCTCTCTTAGACTCACCAGCCTGCTCTGTTTTCCCCTCCGTTTCATTTGGATGGGAAGGGTGCTATTTGGGTAGAATTGTTTTGTGAAAAGACCAAATCAGAGATTAAAGCCTTGCAGAAATGATCATTATTAAACTGCAGGCAGTCCTCGACTTACAACAGTTCATTTAGTGACCGTTTGAAATTACCACGGCACTGAAAAAAGTGACAGCCACTTTTGTTTTCTCGCAGCATCTCCGTGGTCACATGATCAAAATTCAAATGTTTGGCAACCGACTCATATTTATAACGATCGCAGTGACCTGGGGTCATATGATCCCCTTTTGCGAACTTCTGACAAGCAAAGTCAATGGGGAAGCCAGATTCACTTAACAACCGTGTTATTAACTTATCAACTGCCGTGATTCACTTAACTACTGTGGCAAGAAAGAATGTAAAATGAGGCAAAACTCACCAAATGTCTCACTTAACAGCAGAAATTTCAGCCTCAATTGTGGTTGTAAGTCGAGGACTATCTATACCTGACACAATTCCATTGTGACAGGAAGGAATGCGATATCCAGTGGGAGACTGTAGAAATCCTGTGGAATCTGACATTTTCTTCAAACAAAACAGATTCCTTAATTACAGAACTATCAGTAATCGTAATAACATTTCTGGCATATATGATATTTGTTTGTTCATTTATTTATTTATTCAATATCTACCACCACTCAACTCAACCAAGTGACTAAAAGTTTTAAGATGCCAACATCATCTCCCCAAATTCTGTTTCCTTGGAAGAAGATCATACAAGAAAGAACTAAGGTTTAGATGTATATAATCACAAATACACACACACACACACACACACACCTTTGTGAATGTGTGCAGCATCTATGGGTAGCATTCAAATTAAGGCCCTAATGGAGCCTGGCTATCACAGGAATAATTCATGATGGTTGTAAACAGATCGGTCATGTGACCCACCTGCTTTTACAACCATTTTTGTGGCAGTCATTAAGTGAACAACTGTAGTTATTAAACAAACCAATGGGCATGGCTTTGCCGAAAAACTGTCGCAATATGTTGTCATATGACTATGGGATGCTACAAATAGCCATAAATGAAGCCTGATTGCTCAGGGCCCAAAGTGCAATCATGTGATTTGGGGGGGGAGGGAATCCAACCGACCAAACTTTGAATCTAGGTCATAAATACCCTTAGCAAGGTCCATCAGAACTTTCAACTGTTGCTAAGCAACTGGTCATAAGTCAAATGTATGTATCCGTACATACATTTCATATAAATTATTAGAGGTGTTTATTTGGAAAGTCCACATTCAGTCTTCCTGTCAGGATTTTAAAAAGTCAAGATGGCACCCATGATGGTGTAATTAAAGCTCCACCTCTTTTTCCATGTTTCGTACCTGAACATACTAGGCACATCCCACCATCATTAAAAAAAAACCAAACCTTACATTTTGAATATACCATTGCGGCCTTTATCTTAACTTTATTGACTATAGTCTGCAGATACTCCTATATTACAAAGAAAATCACATGAGATGTTTGCAGCATTAGGAAGTCAAAATAAATCTCCCTCTAATTCAGTTTTTTTTCAAACTTGGCAATATTAAATTGTGTATGCTTCAATTCCCAGTATTCCCCAGCCAGCATGCTTTTAGATATGTGGGTTTCAACTCCCAGAATTCCCAAGTCAGCATGATTTTAGATATGTGGGTTTCATCTCCCAGAATTCCCCAGCCAGCATGCTTTTAGATATGTGGGTTTCAACTCCCAGAATTCCCCAACCAGCATGCTTTTAGATATGTGGGTTTCATCTCCCAGAATTCCCCAGCCAGCATGGTTTTAGATATGTGGGTTTCATCTCCCAGAATTCCCCAGCCGGCATGGTTTTAGATATGTGGGTTTCAACTCCCAGAATTCCCCAGCCAGAATGGTTTTAGATATGTGGGTTTCATCTCCCAGAATTCCCCAGCCAGCATGGTTTTAGATATGTGGGTTTCATCTCCCAGAATTCCCCAGCCAGCATGCTTTTAAATATGTGGGTTTCAACTCCCAGAATTCCCCAGCCAGCATGCTTTTAGATATGTGGGTTTCTCAACTCCAAGAATTCCCCAGCCAGCAAAGGAATTCTGGAAACTGAAGTCTGCATCTCTTAATATGGCCATGTCTTATAAACACTAATTGGAGGGACTCTGGAGGACTGTGGACACATTCTCACAATTTTGTTGGCCGCTGTATCCAACTGGCTTCTTACTGGTTTGCTTGAAGTTGTTTTTCTCCATTTCCCAATCTGAAGGAAGCCTAGGATTTGCAGCTAGCCTCCCATCCAAATAATATCCAGATGTGATCGGTGTTTCCAGGTAATCTCTCACTAAGGGAGATCAACGTTCTCAGAGAACCCCATCTGCTAGAGTTGGTCATCTAGCTTTGCCTTAAAAAAATTATATATAGATTCTAGAACAGGGGTCCCCAACCGCAGTCCACGGACCAGTACCGGGCCACGGCATGCCAGCAACTGGTCCACACAAACAAGCAAAGCCCCATCCGTGGGATGCAGGCAGCACACAAAACCACGCACCCTCTGGTCCGCAGAAAAACCTCTTTCCATGGAACCAGTCCCTGGTACCCATAAGGTTGGGGAGCCCTGTGAAAGAGTGCAGAGAAGAGGAACAAAGATGATAAAGAGGCTGAAGCCCAAAACATACAATGAATGGTTGTGGGAACTGGATGTGAAGGGTCCTTGGTCCTTCTGAGCTTGTTTTCTTGCAGATATTTCATTATCTAAACTAGTTAACTTCATCAGTGCTATAACATAATGAGAACAAACCCCACTCCCTTCTAGCACTGATGATGTTAACTAGTTGGGTAATGAAACGTCTGCAAGAAAACAGCCAAACCCAGAGAGCACCAAGGACACCATTTCAACCCTGAACTAGAAATATTATCCTTTTATTGGAACTGGATATGACTAGTCCAGGGGTAGGCAACCTTGGCTCTTTTATGACTCGTGGACTTCAACTCCCAGAATTCCTGAGCCAGCCATGCTGAGGGGAAAGGGAGAGGTTTCCATGCTGAGCCATGCTGGCTCAGGAATTCTGGGAGTTGAAGTCCACGAGTCATAAAAGAGCCAAGGTTGCCTACCCCTGGACTAGTCAAACAAAGAGAAGGATTAGCAGGGACACGATAGCTGTCCTCCAGTACTTGAGAGGCTATCACAGAGAAGAGAGGAATGAATTATTCTCTAAGGCACCAGAGGGCAGGACAAAAAGTAACGGGTGGAAGCTTATGGAGAAATCCAACCTAAAATTAAGGAGAAATTTCCTGACAGTGAAGACAATTAACCAGTGGAACAGCTTGCCTTCAGAAGTTGTGGGTACTCCATTCCTGGAGGTTTTTAAGAAGACACTAGGCAACCATTTGTCTGAAATGGTATAGAACAGTGGTGGCGAACCTAAGGCACGGGTGCCAGAGGCGGCACTCAGAGCCCTCTCTGTGGGCACGCGCACTGTCGCCCCAGTCCTAGGCCTTCAGCTGGGTTTTATAAAACCTTTTCGCTTTAAGCCTCTGCTGTGTGCAAAAAAAAAAAAGGTTCAATCGATCAGTCAATTTCAACTTCTCGTGGGAAAAAAAAAGATCTTGCAAAGTTGATTGATTGAACTTTTTAGTCCCACCCAGTCTGCCATTACCACTGCAACCATGCCCACCCAATGGGCCACACCCACCCGGCACCCGACGATGCATAAGTGGGTTTTGGGTTGCAGTTTGGGCACTCGGTCTCTAAAAAGTTCGCCATCACTGGTATAAGGTCTTCTTCCTGAGCAGGGGGTTGGACTAGCAGATCTCCAAGGCCCCTTCCAACTCTGTTATCCTGTATTGTGAGTTCTGAAAAAGACACTACCTCTGGCTTTAAATAGGAGAATTCTTCCACATTTTGAACATGTAACTGGTTTCGGGTTTTTGTTGTTGTTGTTTTTTTGCAGAGTCATCCAAATGCACGGCTCAAAATGATAACATTTTGCATCACTCCTTTATCCCACAGGCAACATACAGTCAAATGCAAGAGATGTTTCCTTTCCCAAAAGTGATTGTTTGACATGATAAAGTGTCTACCAATTGCATTTTGTCGTTTTCCTCTCCGCCTTTATTAAGAGATGTTTTGAAGGCAAGATTTTGCAAACAAAGCATTCAAATTCCTCTTAGCCAGAGTGAGAAGGGACAAGGCAGAAGGAATCCATACACCTCTCCCCGCAAAGGTTTTGTGACTGGAAATACAGCCAGAACGTAAGCAAGATAAGGTATCTATTGTGCAAATAAACCGTTGGTTTAGTTGGATTCGCTTGGGGGCAGGAGGGGAGGGTGTACGTTGGAGGGAGGGGTGAACCACAAGCATTAAATGATAAATGATATTATTTTCACATGTTGAAAAGTAGTTATTACCCCCACCTCCACACGTGGGGTAGAGTTTTTGTGGGGGGCAGGAGATAAAATGAGAAATTATACATGCCAAGATAATTTCACGGGAATGCAAAATCCTTGTCAGGAGCCATTCAAAACTCAACCCATACAAGGTTTTCTTTGCGCTCCGGCAAAGATCCGGAGAGAAGGCGAATTATAGAAAATATATATAAATATATTCCAACAGCAGACATTGCCTAGGGTCAGGAAAAAACACAGAGATAACCGGGTTTTAACGCAAGCTACATTTGCACAACAATTACTTGCTCTGTTCTCCTGCTCCTGAAGATATCACAATGTTTTCCTCTTTAAAGGACAAAACACGAGCATTTCTAATCCAGTTTTACAATAGCCTCTTTCCCACCAGCGTGACCCCAAAGGGTGACTTTAAATTACAAATGTACACCGAGCCTCAATCCTTCCTTTTCCTGGCTGTGTTCACTCATTTAAAAAAAAAAAACCAGTAGCTTGGCAGTCTGACCCAGCATACTGAAATTTTGAGGAAGGAAAATGCATTCCCAAATCTATGAATGGCCAAAAAAAAATTTCTACTGTTTTTACTCGAGTGTTACGTGATTTATAACGAAAGAGTGAAAACAAAGAAACATGGTAAAAATTAAAAGAAACACGGCGGCACTTGACCAAAGATTACATTTATTTTTATTTATGGATTTATTTATTTATATCCTGCGTTTATTATTTCTATAAACAACACTTAAGTAAGCAAACA
The DNA here is from genome assembly GCF_001527695.2 of Protobothrops mucrosquamatus. Lineage (NCBI taxonomy): Eukaryota > Metazoa > Chordata > Lepidosauria > Squamata > Viperidae > Protobothrops > Protobothrops mucrosquamatus. Next base: position 254,706 of record NW_015388238.1, on the reverse strand, counting down.
TACCTAATACTCCTTCCGCCTCCTTATTTGTTCCACAACAACCCTGTGAGGTGGGCTGAGCTGAGAAAGAAGGACTGGCCAAAGTCACCCAATCGGCTTTCATGTCTAAGGCGGGACTAGAACTGTCTCCTGGTGATTGGCTCCAAGTCACCCAGCCAGCTTTCATGTCTAAGGCGGGACTAGAACTCACTGTCTCCTGGTGATTGGCTCCAAGTCACCCAGACAGCTTTCATGTCTAAGGCGGGACTAGAACTCACTGTCTCCTGGTGATTGGCTCCAAGTCACCCAGACAGCTTTCATGTCTAAGGCGGGACTAGAACTCACTGTCTCCTGGTGATTGGCTCCAAGTCACCCAGCCAGCTTTCATGTCTTAAGGCGGGACTAGAACTCACTGTCTCCTGGTGATTGGCTCCAAGTCACCCAGCCAGCTTTCATGTCTAAGGTGGGACTAGAACTCACTGTCTCCTGGTGGTTGGCTCCAAGTCACCCAGCCAGCTTTCATGTCTTAAGGCGGGACTAGAACTCACTGTCTCCTGGTGGTTGGCTCCAAGTCACCCAGCCAGCTTTCATGTCTAAGGCGGGATTAGAACTCACTGTCTCCTGGTGATTGGTTCAAAGTCACCAAACCAGCTTGCATGCCTAATTCTTACATACTTGTTATTATGTCTGCAACCCAATGAAGGCTGATGAGAATTGGAGGAACAGCAAAAGCTACTGAGACATGACACAGATCATCCAGCCTCCAGGAAGTGAGGCAAGATATAAGATGTATCATCAACTTGACGTAAACCCATGAGCTTGGTATTGGCTGAAACATATGAAGAACGGTTGGAGGAATTGGCTAGTCTAGTGAGAAGGACTAGCGGTGACATGATAGCAGTCTTCCAATACTTGAGGGGCTGTCACAGAGAAGAGGGAGTCAACCTATTTTCCAAAGCGCCAGAAGGCAGGACAAGAAACAATGGATGGAAACTGATCAAGGAGAGAAGAAACCTGGAACTAAGGAGAAATTTCCTGACAGTTAGAACAATTAATTAGTGGAATGGCTTCCCTCCAGAAGTTGTGGGTGCTCCAACACTGAAGGTTTTCAAGAAGCGATTGGATAGCTATTTGTCTGGAATGGTATTCGGCAGGGGTGTCAAACTGCCGGCCCGCAGGCCGGACACGTCATGCAGAAGCCACGCCCACCCCATTGCTGGCAATGGCAAAACAATGCCGATACGTCGCGTGATGTCACATGACGTCGCGAGTTTGATATGTCTGGTATAGGGTCTCCTTCCTGAGCAGGGGGTTGGACTAGAAGACCTCAAAGGTCCCTTCCAACTCTGTTATTCTATATTATCAACCTGCCTCCAGAAGTGGTGAATGCTCCAACACTGGAGGTTTTTAAGAAGAGACTGGATAGCCATTTGTCCGAAATGGTATAGGGTTTCCTGCCTGAGCAGGGGGTTGGACTAGATGACCTCCAAGGTCCCTTCCAACTTTATTGTTGTTGTTGTTGTTGTTGTTGTTATTATTATTATTGATCATGGCACAGCCAGCCAGATGTTCAGACTGGATTTGGCATTTTTGTCTACCTATCGAGTCTTTACCAAGGACCTGGGATAGGCATAGAACTAAAGAGAAACTTCCTAACAGTGAGAACAGTTAACCATGGATCAGCTTGCCTTCAGAAGTTGTGGGTACTCCAACACCAGAAGTTTTTAAGAAGAGACTGGACAGCCATTTGTCCGAAATGGTATAGGGTTTCCTGCCTGAGCAGGGGGTTGGACTAGATGACCTCCAAGGTCCCTTCCAACTTTTTTATTATTATTATTATTATTATTATTATTATTATTATTATTATTATTATTATTATTATTATTATTATTATTATTATTATTATTATTATTATCTAGGGAAGATCAAGGATACAAGAATAACCACCTCCAAGATTCTTCAACACACAAAGATGGCGAACAACTTGAAGATTAAAGGCTATGGTGAAGCATGGTTAAAAGATCTGGAGATGTTGAACTTAAAAAAGAGAAGGCAAGGGGGAGACATGATTGCAGCCTTCCAATATAAGAAGGCATGTCCCAGAGAAGAAGTGGTGGATTTATTCTCCACAGTGCCCCAAAGTATGACAAAATGAATAGATAGAAGCTTTATAGAAGGAATTTGAAAGGAGGAAGAATTTCCAGATCTGGAGAGAAATAGAGTAGAGTAGAGTAGAGTAGAGTAGAGTAGAGTAGAGTAGAGTAGAGTAGAGTAGAGTAGAGTAGAGTAGAGTATATATAGAGATGGAATAGAATAGAATAGAATAGAATAGAATAGAATAGAATAGAATAGAATAGAATCGACCTTTGAGGCCTTCTAGTCCAACCATTTGAAAGGAGGAAGAATTTCAAATTTGAAAGGAGGAGGAATTTTCTGATTTGGAGAGCTATTTAGTGGTGTTTCTCAACCTCAGCAACTTGACGACAGGTGGCCTTCAATTCTCAGAATTCTGAGAGTTGAAGTCCACCCTTCTTCAAGTTGCTGAGATTCAGAAATACTGCTCTTTGGTCAGTTTTCATCCTCTCGTGCTGAAGACCCAACACACTTGTGCAGCAAAGACTCAGTGGTGGCCTCAGGATCCATGGGAAATGAGAGGACAACTGGTGGACTGGCTCATCTGAAGACCTTCTTGGCAGGAGCTCCCGAAGGTTAGCTGGGGAATTCTGGGGGTTGAAGTCCACACGTCTTCAAGTTGCCAAGGTTGAGAAACACCAATGAAGAGCAACAAACTCTACCTGCCTCTTGGAGTTGGGAAGCTCCATCGCTGGAGATTTTCAATCAAGGACCCGGCAACCTTTTGTCCAAGATGGACTGAGGGTTCCCAATCTGGATGAGAAGACCTGTCTGTAAAAAAATGATGATTTTATGATGATTTTATGAGCCCCACAGAGCCAGGCCTGAAGGGCAATTAATCTGACTTTATCGGCAATGACCTAATTGTTTCCCTCGGTCAAAATGGCCGAGGTCCATCTTCTCTCGTGCCAAGAGACACCCGGCGAGGGTGACATTCCCCCGACCTTCGATGCAACAAAAGCCAAAAGCCCTCTCCCATTTCCCCTTGAAAAATTAAGCTCAAGCACTCGCTTCTGCACACACGGGCTTGCACAAATAAATTGCTTCCTTAATTAGGAACACCCCCTGATCTCCCGCGCTGCAGGCGATGCTGGATCACTGGATCCCTCCCTTCTGTAATGAGCACAGCTATCGAACATGCTAACGACAATCAGCCCTAATTAAATCCTCGGCCGTTGGGAAGGCGACCGGGTGCCTCTAAAAACGCAGGGAGAGACCCCCGTCTTCTGTTTTCGATAATTAGTTGACAATATTCCCCAGGTGGCACTCGGGAAATCGACAGGGAATTTATGCACATCTGTTGTGACACTCGCTTGGAAGGCAGTAGCGGAGGGGGGGGAGAGGATACCCCACTTTTAATAACCTTGTAAATCTTCTTTTTACAACTTCATCAAGCCAACAAAGTGAGAGGGCAATTATTTTATTTGATAATGAGGCGGCATGGGTGGATAAACTCCAAAGGCTTCCTCCGAGGCTTAATTGAGACAGTTGCATGTCGTGCCATCGGGAATGTTTGGATAAATATTAAATTTGGTAAGATTGTGTAGTTTGGGGTTTCGATTACAGGTCGCCCCGACTTAGAGCCAGTCATTTAGCGACCCTTCAAAGTGACAACAAACCAAAAACAGGTGACTTCTAACCAGTCTTCACACAACATCATCACAACATCCCCAGTTACATGATCAAAATTTGGGGGCTCGGCAACTGCCATGTATTTATGACGGTTGCGGCATCCCAGGGTCATGTGATCACAATCTTGCAATCTTCCCAATTGGCTTGCCACAAGCAAAGTCAGTGGGGGAAGCCAGATTCGCTTAATGACTATATGATTCACTTAACAACACGATCAAAAAGAAATAAAATTGGGTTTTATTTTATTTTAATGGGGTATATGAGTCACTTAACAACTGCCTTGCTTAGCAATGGAAATTCTGGCCCAATTATGGTTGTAAATTGTGGACTACCCGTACTGTTGTGAGGGAGGTTTTTAATTTGGAAGAGATGATATTTTTTTTGCTAATTTATTTATTTATTTATTTATTTATTAATTGCATTTATATCCCGCCCTTCTCCTTTCGGACTCAGGGCGGCTGACAGATTAGATAAAATACTAACATATATACATATTATGCCTAATTAAAAATTTAATTAAAATGAGATATTTGAATATGTCCAATTAAAAGTAATTAAAACCCCTATAAAATCCCCTAGGCCAGTCCCGCTTGCTGGAACAACCACGTCTTGAGGGCGCGGCGGAAGGAAGGGAGATCAGGGATCATCCTGATCTCTGGGGGCAGTTCGTTCCAGAGGGTGGGAGCTCCCACAGAGAAGGCCCTCCCCCTTGGGGTCGCCAGCCGGCACTGCCTGGCCGACGGCACCCTGAGGAGACCCACTCTGTGAGAGCGTACAGGTCGGTGGGGGGTAATAGAGGAACTCTTTGCTAGTCAGTTAACTAAGGTATGTTGGAAGCAGACCACAATCGTAATGGGGGCCTTTAATTACCCTGACATCAACTGGGAGACAAACTGTGCTCCAAGTGAGAGATCAAACAGGTTCAACCTGGAATTAAGGAGAAACTTCCTGACAGTGAGGACAATCAACCAGTGAAACAGCTTGCTTCTAGAAATTGTGGGCACTCCATCACTGGAGATTTTTAAGAAGAGACTGGACAATCACCTGTCTGAGATGGTAAAGGGTCTCCTGCTTGAGCAGGGGGCTAGACTAGAAGACCTCCAAGGTCCCTTCCAGCTCTATTATATTTTAAACCTAGCAGACAATTTTGTCTCCCAAAAGGTAGAGAAGGGAACTAGACGGTCAGCCATACTTGACTTAATTCTTACTACAGAGATTAAATGATAGAAGGTGTTGAAGTTATAGGAACCTGGGGGGAGGAGGGGAGAGTGACCATGCATTATTAGAATTCAACATTATGCAAGCACAAGCAATAGAACGAAGCCAAACTGGAGTCTTGGACTTTAAGAGAGCTGATTTCAATAAAGTTGAAGGGAGGGAGTCAGGCTATTCTCCAAAGTGCCTGAAGGCAGGACAAGAAGCAACGGGTGGAAACTAACCAAGGAGAGAAGCAACCTAGAACTAAGGAGAAACTTCCTGACAGTGAGAACAATTAACCAGTGGAACAACCTGCCTCCAGAAGTTGTGAATGCTCCAACACTGGAAGTTTTTAAGAAGAGACTGGACAGCCATTTGTCCAAAATGTTATAGGGTTTCTTGCTTGAGCAGGGGGTTGGACTAGATGACCTCCAAGGTCCCTTCCAACTCTGTTAGTCTATAATTCTTCCCAGTCCTCATGATTTCTCCTTCACCCCTGCCTGCCCCTCACTTCTCCCCCCACCCCAGCAGCCGTTGGCTCCCATCAGATTTCCCGATGGCCAATACAGCTTGTCAATACCGAGTCCAGTCACCCCGAAAGTGGAGCATGTTCTCGCTACCCTGTGAATCAATAGGCAGCTGCCGTTGCTATCGATAACTCCGCTGGTGATTTTTATTTGGATGTTTTTCTGGGTTTCCTCTCACGGCTTCTGCCCGTGGGCATCCATGCATGCTGGGAATCTGGCCAACAGCCTGCCAGTCCAACTTGTTGCCTGCATTGCTAATCAGAAGAGAGGCAGGAAAACTCCGATCTGTTATATGCAACTTGCTAAGGATAGACAAATGTGTCTATATCGCTTTAGTGGTCTTTCACTCTTAAATCCGTTCCTGCGTGCTTCCGCAGTCATTTTTTTAAACGGCACAGGTGGTCCTCGACTTACAACAGCTTGATTAGTGACCACTTGAAGTTACAACGGGACTGAAAAAGTGGCTTATGACCGTTATCCACCGCTTAGGACCACGGCAGCATCTCCGTGGTCATGTGTTCGAAATTCAGACGCTCGGCAACCAATTCATATTTACGACGGTCGCAGTGTCCTGGGATCGTGTGATTTCCCCCTTTTGCGACCTTCTGACAAACAAAGTCAATGGGGAAGCCGGATTCCTTTAACGACCATGTCAATCGCGTAACAACTGCAGTGATTCGCTTAACAACCGGGGCAAGAAAGGTGGTAAAATGGAGCAAAATTCATTTCATAACTTCCTTGTTTAGCAACAAAAAATTTGAGGCTCAATTTTGGTGGAAAGGTGAGAACTACCTGTATTCTGATCCATTGCTTGCAGCTTACTAGGGACAGACAAATGTGTCTGTATTGCTTTGATGGGCTTTCACTCTTAAATCTTCTTTACTAATTTTTTTAAATTGCATGGTATTCTTTTCGAGGTCATGCCAAAGATGCTTTTTCAAGAGGCAACTGGCCTATCCTGTTTTCTCTGACTGGATGGTGAGGAATGGAAGGATGTATATTCTTTTCAGACAGCTGGTCATTTGCCTTCTTTTAGAGAGTCATTGAGGCCACTTGGAGGTTTACCTGTGTCCACATTTTGGACAGGGAGGACCACAGGTTTGAAAGAAAGATCAAAGAGGCCATCTATGTCAAAACTGAACAGCCCTCCCTCAACAAAGGGGGAGGGACACAACATCATCTATCTCTAGTCTATAACACGGTCCTTTCAGCAGTCCCAAGAAGGCTCCACATCCATTTGCACCACTCAGGTGACTTTGATGACACAGATTAACCTCCAGGTGGCCTCAACGACTCTCTAAAACACGGGTGTCAAACTTGATTGCGTCACATGACATACCATGATGTATCGTAACTTTTTTGACTTTGTGGAGCAGGTGTGGGTGAGGCCTGTGTGTGACTCATCCAGCCCGTGGGCCACCAGTTTGACACCCCTGCTCTAAAAGAAGGCAAATGACCAGCTGTCTGCAAGGAGTATAAATCCTTCCATTCCCCATCATCCAGTCAGAGCTGAAGAAGCTTCTTGGATGAGAAGCAAAACATCTTCAAAGAAAAAACAAGAAAGTCCAGTTGACTCGTGAAAAAGCACCTTTGGGACAGCCCTGACCTGGATGACTGAGAATCTCCACAGACATTCTTCTGAGGTCATTTTCACTCTTCCAAACTTGCTTTTTTAAAACCATTTTCTCCTGTGTTGAGTCTCAAGCTCAACAGATATTAATTAATATTAATGTTTGAGTCTCAAAGATATTAAGAAATCTGGGTCCCTTGATTAAGCATCTCAGCATTATGAGAAAACTCATACAAAGTTTGGAAAATAGCATTTCAAATCACACACCAACCGCTGATAGTTTCCCAGATCTCCCGATCCTCAGGATCGAGGCAGGAAATATGAAAATGGTTTTATTATAATGGCATTTCTGCAAGATGTATAGTACGAGGAATGCCTAGGATTCTGTAGCTTCTTATGTCACTTCTCCCAAAATAATATTCTAAACCAATTTGTCAATCTCAGCAAGTTTAAGGTGTGTGGACTTCAATTCCCAGAATTCGCCAGCCAGCATGGAGGGCTAGGGAATTCTGGGAGTTGAAGTCCACCCAGGTTAAAGTTGCTGAAGTTGAGAAACATTATTCTAAGCACATTTCTTCCTTGCATGAAGTAGTTCAGCTTTTGCAACAGGCTATAGGTAAAAAGAGGAGGAATTGGAAGGGAGGGACAGAGGGATGGAAGGAAGGAAGGAAGGAAGGAAGGAAGGAAGGAAGGAAGGAAGGAAGGAAGGAAGGAAGGAAGGAAGGAAGGAGGGAAGGCTAAGGAAGACTAGAGAAGAGAAGGGAAGGGACCAGATATTAAATGAAGAAACTGGAGTTCAAGTGATTATGTCTATTAATTTATTTACTTGCAAAACCAAAAATCCCTCTCTGCTTTGCTTGGAGTTTATGGTTAGTTCATTTTACCCTAAAATCCTACTTGGTAACACCTCTGGACAAATAAAATATTGCACATTGTCCCGATTTTTTTTTTACCTGCTTTAACCCAACTGCCGAAGATCACAGGTTATCAGGGATGGTCAACTCTATGGACCTTTAATTCTCCTTTCCTTCTGTCTGAGAGATAGGTGAAGGTTTAAATTCCTGGCTTTATCATTATCAAATATTTCTATCTGCCAGGAGGATTTAGCTGAAAATATATGGGCACGGCTAATACATTTCACTGTGATTCACCCTAAATGCTAGATAGAGTGTGTGCGTGAGTGTGGGTGTGCGTGCACACCCACCCCTATCTCACCAATGTATGAAAGCAGCAGCTGGTGGAGACTGCATCCTGAAATTGAGTATTATAATGATTTTTGGATAGAATGAAAAATGATTTACATAATAAGCTTTTTTAGACTCCAGTAATGGAAATACCTACGGAGATATTGGGGAGGCATCTATCTCTAATAGACACATGTTTTAAAGGACTTTAATTATAAACAAACTTTCCCCTGTTCGGGCCGCTAAATGAAACTGAAAATATTCATTATGAGGGTGGAGGTTCATTCTCCGAGCTTGTGGGTATCACTACCAGGCTAGGTAAGAGTCACATCACGTGAGGGTCTTGTGATGGGTCCTTCGATGGGTCAGGTGTGGGTCATGTCAGGTGAGGGTCTTTTGATGGGTGTGGTGGTGGGTCTTGTGATGAATCAGATGTCAGTCATGGCAGATGACCATCTGACATGACCCACATCTGACCCCTCAAAAGGTCCATCACAATATCCTCACCTGATGTGACCCACACCTGACTCATCACAAGACCCATCACTAGACCCATCAAAAGACCCTCACCTGACATGACCTACCCATCACAGGACTCACTGACAAAGCCCTTATATAGAATAGAATAGAATAGAATAGAATAGAATAGAATAGAATAGAATAGAATAGAATAGAATAGAATAGAAAATATGGAATGGAACAGAACAGAACAGAATAGAATAGAAAATATGGAATAGAATAGAATAGAATAGAATAGAATAGAATAGAATAGAATAGAATAGAATAGAATAGAATAGAAAATATGGAACGGAACGGAACAGAACAGAATAGAATAGAAAATATGGAGTGGAATGGAATGGAACGGAACGGAACGGAACAGAACAGAACAGAACAGAACAGAACAGAACAGAACAGAACAGAATAGAATAGAATAGAATAGAAAATATGGAACGGAACAGAATAGAACAGAATAGAATAGAAAATATGGAACGGAATGGAACAGAACAGAATAGAATAGAATAGAAAATATGGAATGGAGTGGAATGGAATGGAATGGAATAGAATAGAATAGAATAGAATAGAATAGAATAGAATAGAATAGAATAGAATAGAAAATATGGAACGGAACAGAGCAGAATAGAATAGAAAATATGGAATGGAATGGAATGGAATAGAATAGAATAGAATAACAGAGCTGGAAGGGACCTTAGAGGTCTTCTAGTCCAGCCCCCTGCTCAGGCAGGAAACCCTATACCATTTTAGACAAATGGTTGTCCAGTCTCTTCTTAAAAACTTCTAGAACTTCATTCAGAACTTCTGGAGGCAAGTAGAACACCAATATTGACTTTCCCTACATGCCACTGAAGAGGTTACCTAGCCTGGTAACGAAACGTTCAGAAACCAACCCACAAGCTCAGAGAACGAACCTCCACCCTCATCCTCCACCTGAGCTACGGATATTTGCCACTATTGCAAATATTCATCACTTTGCAGAGGGGAAAAAAATCATGTGTGGCGCTTAATTCTTTGGCAGCGTTCAAGCAATGAAGGTGAAGTCCTTGAAAGGCTGCAGAGAAGGGCAACAAAGATAAGGGGTCTGGAGGCTAACCTATAGGATGAACTAGGGAGGGAACTGGGTAGTCAGAAGACATGATGAACACTCTTTAACTTCACAACATATGGACAGACGTAACCATAGTTTCAATTGGGAAACTGTGACCATCCTAAACCAAGCCAAGTCCAAAAATGCTAGGGTCTAGAAACCTGGCATTCTGACAAATTAGCCATCCACAGACACACAGACATAAACAATATCTATATACAGAAAGTCCTTGACTTACAACAGTTCATTTGGTGACCGTTCAAAGTTACAACGGCACTGAAAAAATGTGACTTATGCCGTTTTTCACAGTTACGACCTTTGTAGCGTCCCCATGAGCATATGGGGAAGTCCACAAGTCTTAAAGTTGCCAAGTCTGAAGACTCCTGGTATAAGATCTCCTGCCTTGGGCAGGGACTGGAGCAGAAGAGGTCCCCTCCAGCCCAGATCTGAATGATCAATTAGATCAGGTGTCTTCACTCTTTTGAGTCTGAAACTTCTAAAACAAGGTTTCTGCCCTTCAGTTAGAACAATTAACCAGTGGAACAACCTGCCTCCAGAAGCGGTGAATGCGCCAACACTTCTTTTAAGAAGAAACTGGACAGCCATTTGTCCGAAATGGTATAGGGTTTCCTGCCTGAGCAGGGGGTTGGACTAGATGACCTCCAAAGTCCCTTCCAACTTTATTATTATTATTATTATTATTATTATTATTATTATTATTATTATTATTGATCATCGCACAGCCAGCCAGATGTTCAGACTGGATTTGGCATTTTGTCCACCTATCGAGTCCTTCCCAAGGACCTGGGATAGGTAGATGTGGATGTTTGATGGTATTACAGATATCGTCGCAGGATGGAAGCAGTTCCTAGTAAGGCCGCCTTTTGCAATTGACTAATGGCGAATTTGTCAATGCCAATGGTGTTCAAGTGGTGCTCCAGTTGTTTTGGGATTGCACCCAAGGCGCCTATTACTATTGGTACTACTCTTGCTTGCCTTTGCCACAGTCTTTCTATTTCTGTTTGCAGGTCTTTGTATTTTGTTATCTTCTCCAGTTCTTGTCTATTCTGCTGTAATATTATTATTATTATTATTATTATTATTATTATTATTATTATTATTATTATTATTATTATTATTACTATTATTTGATCAAAATTCGGATGCTTGGCAACGGGTTCATATTTATGACCATTGCTGTGTCCCAAGGTCACGTAATTACCTTTTACGACCTTCTGACAAGCAAAGTCAATGGGGAAGCCAGATTCATTTAACAACCCAGTTACTAACTTATCAACTGCAGTGATTCTCTTAACAACTGTGACAGGAAAGGGCGTAAAATGGGGCAAAACTCACTTAACAAATGTTTCACTTAATAACAGAAATTTTGGACTCAGTTGGGGTCGTAAGTTGAGGACTTCCTGTACTATGTAAAAGAGACACAATCAACAAGCCAAAAAGGGAACAGAAGACCCAGATGAGCATAGATTAAGTCCAAGATTAACATCAGACCAACAATCAAGTAAGCAATACCCCAATCAAGGAACTGCCAAACAAGCTGCCAGTAAAGAGCCCAACCTCTAAGACCACCCCCTCCAAGACTGACAGGGTGAGCCACTAGATTCAGTATGTTGTAAAATTAAAGAGTTTTCATCATGTCTTCTGACTACCTAGTCCACAAGTCATAAAGAAGTCCACAAGTCTTAAACCAAGCATGGTTGGCTGAGGTATTCTGGGAGTTGAAGCCCACAAGTCTTAAAGTTGCCAAGTTGAAAGATCCCAATTTTTATTGAGTTACGGAGCTTCCCCTGGGGAAAAACACAGAAAAACCTCACTAACAAGCTATATGGAACAGAATTAGTTAGCTTGCTATATGGAATCGGGTAAGATACTTTCCAAAATCAGCCTTGCATTCCCACCCATGAAAGGGCGTGGATTTGGGGTCCTTGAGTCCTTTCAGCCCTAAACAGTAGCCTCTCCCCTGCATAAACATATTTTGCATTATCTATTTATGTGCATTAATGTGCCAAGAGTTCAGCATAAGATGGGTGGCTATATAAATGTTTTAAATAAATGCATTATTAATTAACACACTATTAGAAAGCCAGTTTGGTGTAGTGGAGAAGGAAACTGAGTTCTAGTCCCACTCTAGGTATGAAAATCAGCTAGGTAACTTTGAGCCAATCACCAGGACCCTGTGCGTTCTAGTTCCGCCTTAGGCATGAAAGCCAACTGGATAAGTCTGGGTCAATCACCAGGAGACTGTGAGTTCTAGTTCCGCCTTAGACATGAAAGCCAGGTAGGGAACTTTGAGCCAATCAGGAGACTGTGAGTTCTAGTTCCTCCTTAGGCAGGAAAGCCAATTGGATATGTCTGGGTCAATCACCAGGAGACAGAGAGTTCTAGTTCAGCCTTAGGCAGGAAAGCCAGCAAGGGAACTTTGAGCCAATCACCAGGAGACAGAGAGTTCTAGTTCCGCCTTAGGCATGAAAGCCAATTGGATAAGTCTGGGTCAATCACCAGGAGACTGTGAGTTCTAGTTCAGCCTTAGGCAGGAAAGCCAGTGATTGAGCCAATCACCAGGAGACAGAGAGTTCCAGTCCCGCTTTACCTATGAAAACCAGCTGGGTCCTACAGGTCCAAAAATGGGGCAAAACCTACTCAACCCTGGTCTTGCTTAGCAATGGAAATGTTGCCCCCCCCCACTCCCCTATTGTGGTTGTAGGTCAAGGGCTATTCCGTACATTTATTTTATTTATTCTATTTGTTTGCCGCCCCTCTGGCTGCAAGGCGACACTGGGTGGCTCGCAACATCTCAGACACAACTAAATACATCAAATACATAAATTCCTTTGCCAGGGCATTAAATACCTGGTCTTCAGCTAGCGTCATTGCAAGGACACCGCGCTTCATTAACACATCGCTCAGGGGGGGAGTGGGGGACGGTGTGATGCTCTTTAAAAAAAAGAAGCAAAGTCAACCCTTTTCAAACGGCCCATATGCCGCCGTTCCCACCCTCCTCCGAGGCACAGTTGGCATCTCTCCCCACCGTGGCAACGACGGCTCACACACACACACACACACACACACACACACACACACACGCTGTGCAACTTCCCACCGCCCGGCCAGATGCTTCGCGCTTTCCCAGCCTGGTGAAATGAGGACACCAGAGAGCCCCCTCCCTCTTACGCACCCAATCTACACACACACACAAAGTCGCACATCCCAGCCTGACAATGCCAATAGCGAGAGGCGTTTGCAAAGTGGAAGGAGGGGGGGAGGGTTGTTGCACGGAGCGAAGCGTCTGCAACGAGGATGCTGATGACGGCGTTGTTGTTATTATTTTTTTTTTAACACGTCGTAGCATATTTGTAAACATCGTTCGCCGCGGATCTGCAGCAGATGGCGGCGTTAATTGCACCTGGGAAAGGAGCGGAGACCTCGAGGTTGATTGCATTTACGAACGCCGATTAGCGCCCGCGCGCGGCGGGGGCAAAATTCCGCCGGATTCCCCCGAGGGGGTCGGAAAATCGAGGACGGGGAGATGGGGAGGGGGGGGAGGGCTGGCAGGGAAGAGCCGCGGTCGTAAAGTGCGGTGCAGCGTTGGGAAGTTGGCCGGGTCTGGGTCAATCACCAGGAGACTGTGAGTTCTAGTTCAGCCTTAGGCAGGAAAGCCAGCAAGGGAACTTTGAGCCAATCACCAGGAGACAGAGAGTTCTAGTTCCGCCTTAGGCATGAAAGCCAATTGGATATGTCTGGGTCAATCACCAGGAGACTGTGAGTTCTAGTTCAGCCTTAGGCATGAAAGCCAATTGGATAGGTCTGGGTCAATCACCAGGAGACTGTGAGTTCTAGTTCAGCCTTAGGCATGAAAGCCAATTGGATATGTCTGGGTCAATCACCAGGAGACTGTGAGTTCTAGTTCCGCCTTAGGCATGAAAGCCAATTGGATAAGTCTGGGTCAATCACCAGGAGACTGTGAGTTCTAGTTCCGCCTTAGGCATGAAAGCCAATTGGATAAGTCTGGGTCAATCACCAGGAGACTGTGAGTTCTAGTTCCGCCTTAGGCATGAAAGCCAATTGGATATGTCTGGGTCAATCACCAGGAGACTGTGAGTTCTAGTTCAGCCTTAGGCAAGAAAGCCAATTGGATATGTCTGGGTCAATCACCAGGAGACTGTGAGTTCTAGTTCCGCCTTAGGCATGAAAGCCAATTGGATATGTCTGGGTCAATCACCAGGAGACTGTGAGTTCTAGTTCAGCCTTAGGCAGGAAAGCCAGCTAGGGAACTTTTAGCCAATCACCAGGACCCTGTGCATTCTAGTTCCGCCTTAGGCATGAAAGCCAACTGGATAAGTCTGGGTCAATCACCAGGGGCGAGGAGGGGAGGGGAGGGGAGGGAAGCGAGCCTGGTAAAAGACGGCTGGGGTTTCTTCGCTGGGGCCCCCGGGTGGCAGGCAGGAGAGACCTGGGGGCGGTGGGGAGGTGGAAACTCCAGGAAACGAGATTCCTCCGCTGTTAGCCCGCGGAACGGGATGCCACTAGAAGTGGGGCGTTCTGCTTTGCTGGAGGGAAGGATAAATTTAAGGGTGGGGCTGTGTGAACAGAATTCTGGGAACTGAAGTCCACACACCTCTTGGGAATTCTGGAGAGGGAAGTCCCCATTTTGGGGGATTCTGGGAGTTGAAGTCTTTTTTTTTTTTAATTGAAAATTTTATAAAAGTTTTACAACATACTTCCACCCCTCCCCAGAACCCACCCTACCCCTCCCCCCTCCCTCCCTCCCCCACTTCCCAGAGCCAATCACAGGGTTAACAATACAATAACCATACTCTATCTAACATTAATCAACTATTAGATTAACAAATCTGTAACATCCTTTAACTCTCTTTTAAACAAACATATTAAACACAATAATTATAACATCATATTAATAATTATAAATAAAAGTAAGTAACCAATTATAACACATAAACTACATTAGCACTCTAAAATTTACTCAAAAACCAAATGAAACTTTTTAGTACCATATTTACTCTCAATATAATCTATCCATCTTCTCCAAACCAGAATATATCTTTCTTGTGAATAATCCTTCTCATAAGCGGAAATCTTGGCCATTTCTGCTAAATTTGAGACTTTAAGTGACCATTCTTCTATAGTGGGCAGACGTTCCGTTTTCCAACATTGAGCTACAAGTAATCTTGCAGCAGTTATCAAATTCAACATCAAATCCATTTCTTTTTTATCCAGATCTTCCATAATACCCAGCAGAAATATCTGCGGATTAAACTTTATCTTTTTCTTAAAAATATTTTGAATATTCCACCATATCTTTATCCAGAATGCCTTTACTCCCCTGCATGTCGGGAGTTGGAGTCTTTAACACATTGGAATTCTGGGAGTTGATGGCCTCGCTTTGTGGGAATTCTGGGAAGTGAAGTTCACACACCTCTTGGGGATTCTGGAGGGGGAAATCCAGATCGCTTTGGAATTCTGGAGGTGGAAGTCCAGGTTTTGGGGGGGATTCTGGGAGTCGACGTCCACGCTTCTTGGGAACTCTGAGAGTTGAAGCCCAACCATCTTGGGAATTCTGGGAGATGAAGTTTATAATTCATGGGAATTCTGGGAATTGGTGTCCTCACTTCTTGGAAATCCTGGAGATGAAGTCCACACCTCTTGGAAATGTTGGAGGTTGAATTCCACATAGTTTGAGAATTCTGGGAGTTGAAGTCCACTCTCCATGAGAATTCTGAGAGTTGAAGGTCACTCCCCTTGGGAATTCTGGGAGTTGAAATCCACACATCTTAAAGTTGCTAAGATTGACAAACACTGCCTTAGATGGTGGGTAACAGATACCCCAAGCTTCTTTTTTAAGACCCTCAAAGTTGTCTTGTTTCCTGGTTCTGGGTTGCCATGTATTGGTGAGAAACAGATGAAAACTGCCATAAATATTTGAGAAGAGCTATCGTAGCCTGCAGTGGCAAAAAAACAAACCCAGGAGTTTGGTAGCACCTTTTCCAACTCACTAACTTTACGGTTTAGTATTATTTCTGCTTTTATTATTAAAAGACAGAAGCTTTGGGGAGCTGCAACTCACTTTATCAGATCCACAGACTGGCTAGATTGAGGATTTAAATTGTAATTTAAATCTGGAATCTGCTTCCTGCTGCATCTGCATAACCCACCTATCTTCCACCACTCACTGACCCATCTCAATTTTTAAATCCTACATTAGCATAGTCACGCTAGGCCTCTAGAGAACTGAGCCGCAACTCACAAAACTTACAACTGAGCCCAAAATTTCTGTTGCTAAGTGAGACATTTGTTAAGTGAGTTTTGCCCCATTTTACGACAATTGAGCCCAAAATTTATGTTGCAAAGTGAGACATTTGTTAAGTGAATTTTGCCCCATTTTACGACCTTTCCTGCTCCTGTTGTTAACTGAATCACTGCAGTTGTTAAACTAGTCACACGGTTGTTAAGTGAATCTGGCTTCCCCATTGACTTTGCTTGTCAGAAGGTCGCAAAAGGGGATCACGTGACCCCCCGGGGCACCGCAACCGTCATATATATCAACCAGTTGCCAAGTGTCCAAATTTTGATCACGTGACTATGGGGATGCTGCAACCGTCAACAGTGTGAAAAACCGTCTTAAGTCACTTTTTTCAGTGCTGTTGTAATTTCAAATGTTCACTAAACGAATGGTTGTAAGTCGAGAACTACCTGCATAAAACTCTCAGGATAGCTAACAAAGTATGAAAATGTATAACCCAGGGGTAGGCAACCATGGCCCTTTTATGACTCGTGGACTTCAACTCCCAGAATTCCTGAGCCAGCATGGCTCAGCATGGAAACCTCTCCCTTTCCCCTCAGCACGGCTGGCTCAGGAATTCTGGGAGTTGAAGTCCACGAGTCATAAAAGAGCCAAGGTTGCCTACCCCTGGACTATAACCATTAAGTAACATAAATAACAAAGCATAAAAGAGCAGCTGAGAAGAATCGATGGGGAGGAGTTAACCGCACAACACTGCTTCCATCAGTTTTTTAGCCAGTGTGGTGGATCCCATTCGCGCCTCTGCCTGTGATACGTTTTACCCATTCTATTTATAATGTTTTTATCATTTTCATTTTTGGAGTTTGCTTTGATAAGTTCAGCAGAAGGCAGCAAGCGGTTTTGAGAAGGGAGAAGGCAGTACCTACTCAGAAAAATCCACATTTCCTATTCAGACTCTTTAAAACTCGTAAAAGCAGGAAATCAAAAGATTCCCTAGCTGTGCCTGCCGCATCACAACACAAGCCACATTGAGACAGGCTAATGAAAGAAGTCAAGATTTATTCGATTGGGCTCTGAGAGATGCTTTGATTACTGAGCCAGCGTTTTTCAGAGGAACTGCCGAACACTTAACTCTCCCGGTTTTGTCTAATGTCTATGTATATACAGGTAGTCCTCAACTTACGATCACAACGGCGACCAAAATTTCTGTTGCTAAGCAAGACAGTGAATTTCAAGTAAATTTTGCCCTGTTTTATGACCTTTCTTGCCACTGTTGTTAAGTGAATCACTGCAGTTGTAAAGTTGTTAATATGTTAAGTGGATCGGGCTTCCCCCATTGACTTTGCTTGTCAGGTCATACAAGGGGATCACATGACCTCGGGACACTGCGACCGTCATAAATATGAGTTGGTTGCCAAGCATCTGTATTTTGATCACATGACCACTGGGATACTGCAGTGATGTGAAAAATTGTCACTGTTGTAACTTCAAACAGTCACTAAATGAACTGTTGTAAGTCAAGGACTTACCTATAGTCTGGCTGTAATATTATTTATCCTTATTATCATCTTTACTTCCCCCTTCCTTGTTATTCTCTTTGTTGCTTTGCATGTACACTGAGTGCTTCTGTATCGGAGACAAATTCCTTGTGTGCAGTGCTTTTTTTGTAAAAAAAAAAAAAAAAGTGCCGGAACTTGGCCACACTTGGAATACTTTATCCAGTTTTGGTCACCACGATATAAAAAAGATGTTGAGACTCTAGAAAGAGTGCAGAGAAGAGCAACAAAGATGATTTGTGGACTGGAGGCTAAGACATATAAGGAAGGGTTGCTGGAACTGGCTATGTCTGGTCTAATGAAGAGAAGGACGAGGGGGGACAGGATAGCAGTCTTCCAATATCTCAGGGGCTACCACAAAGAAGAGGGAGTCAAGCTATTCTCCAAAGCGCCTGAAAGCAGGACAAGAAGCAACGGATGGAAACTGACCAAAGAGAGAAGCAACCTAAAACTGAGGAGAAACTTCCTGACAGTTAGAACAATTAACCAGTGGAACAACCTGCCTCCAGGAGCGGTGAATACTCCAACACTGGAAGTTTTTAAGAAGAGACTGGACAGCTATTTGTCTGAAATGATATAGGGTTTCCTGCCTGAGCAGGGGGTTGGATTCCAAGGTCCCTTCCAACTTTATTATTATTATATTATTATAACTCACACACGTTATACAACCCGCCTTGCCTACCCTACAAGGTTTACCTTTATAGTTGAAAAAAAAATCCTCTTCAATTTTTAGTGTATCTAAAAGGTAAGTTAATACTAGTATTAATGTTACCGTGCACTGTGTGGCTTTAAATTACAAGAAGGCATTTTATTAATCTTTTGGGACATTTACCACTGGCCATTTACAATTTAGTTTAATGAATGGAAATGTCAGCTCCGTTCCGTTGCGTTCTATGACAAAAAAAAGCCCTGCTTGTGTGTCTAACCACACTTGGCCTAATAAACTACAGGTATATAGTTGTATATAGTATGTTTAGGTGTGTGTCATGTATGTGTTTCACTTTGTGAGCTGGCAACTAAATTTCATTTTTGATGTGTGCCGTTGTGCTCACAATGAAAAAATGACCATAAAGGTTATCTTATCTAATCCTCAACTTACAACAGTTAGTGACCATTCAAAGTTACAACAGCACTGTAAAAAGTGATTTATGACCATCTTTCACACTTATGACTGCTGCAGCAATCTCCACGGTCACGTGATCAAAATTCAGACGTTTAGTAACCGACTCATATTTACGACGGTCGCAGTGTCCCGGGATCATGTGATCCCCTTTTGTGACCTTCTGACATGCAAAGTCAGTGGGGAAGCCAGATTCACTTAACAACCATATTAACAACTTTACAACTGCAGTGATTCACTTAACAACGGTGGCAAGAAAGGTCGTAAAATGGGGCAAAATTCACTTAACAAATGTCTCGCTTAGCAACGGAAATTTTGGGCTCAATTGAGGTCATAAGTCGAGGAATGCCTGTATTTAATTTAATTCACTTCAAAGTAGAAAACCAAGGGTCCAAAATAATAAATAAATAGACCAGGACATTTTGCTGCCGTGTTCAGTAAAAATCCTTGCAACCAATCTGCGAAGAAACAATTAGGATAGGGGAAAAATCAGAATTTTGCAAATAAACAGCCAACAAATCGCTGCATTTTCATTGGGTATGAAGACCAACAACTGCACATAAAACATTTGCAATCAGAAAACGTATTTCTGATCTTGCAGATGTACTTTCTTAAAAAGACAGTATTTTTTTTTATGACATGGAGCTAAATTTAGATATATTTTTTTTACAGTTACATCACAAAGACAATCATATTTAGGCTTAAGGGCAAATCTAAAATGGAGAAAGACTATAAAAATGAGATTTTTCACATTTAAAAATACCCAGGAAATGACTTGGAAGAGAAGCAATGTTCCACTTAATGGAGCATACTTGTTGAACAGGAAGATAAAAATCCAGGAAGCTAGCTAATTCCTGGGTTAAGGATCGGCATAGCTAAATCTTCTCTGCAATGGATCGCTCAGTTTCCTGTCTGTTGCTAGTGGATCCTTTTCCCTTTGCAAAAGGGATGTTAGAGGCAAGATCACAGCAATGCCTCTAAAAAGGAGCAGATCTTCGTGCTCAACTTACGACGTAACTGAGCCCAGTATTATGTTTGTAAAGTGGGTGATCTGGCGACGGCACCTAATTTTACAATCTATTTTCCAGTGGTTGTTAACTAACCACCCATGTTTGTTACGTGGTATGTCTTGTTTGGGTATGTCTAGTTTAATGAAAAGAAGAAAAGAAGAAAAAGCAGTGTTCCAATATTTGAGGGGCTCCCTCAAAAAAGAGGGGGTCAAGCTATTCTCCAAAGCGCCTGAAGGCAGAACAAGAAGCAACGGATGGAAACTAATCAAGGAGAGAAGCAACCTAGAACTAAGGAGAAATTTCCTGACAGAGCAATTAATCAATGGAACGATTTGCCTCCAGAAGTTGTAAATGCTCCAAAACTGGAAGTTTTTAAGAAGAGACTGGACAGCCATTTGTCTGAAATGGTATAGGGCAGGGGTAGGCAACCTTGGCTCTTTTATGACTTGTGGACTTCCAACTCCCAGAATTCCTGAGCCAGCCATACTGAGGAGAAAGGGAGAGGTTTCCATGCTGGCTCAGGAATTCTGGGAGTTGAAGTCCACAAATCATAAAAGAGTGAAGGTTGCCTACCCCTGGTATAGGGTTTCCTGCCTGAGCAGGGGGTTGGACTAGAAGACCTCCAAGGTCTCTTCCAATTCTGTTATTCTGTTCTATTCATGGTTGTTAAACAAACCCATTGTCTACAATGGTGGAAATCAGAAGTAAACACTACTTTTTGGCAAAAAAATGTAAACAGCAGACACGTGATTGCAGGTCACTGCAAATAGCAAGGGATTATGTAATCAGAAGGTGGGGGGGGCTGGCCATCATAACTCTGCATTCAGGTCATAAGTAGCCCCTGGGGAGGTCCATTGTAACTTTGAACAGTCACTAACTGACTGGTGACCAAGTCCAGGACTACAGGTAGTCCTCGACTTACAACAGTTCGTTTAGGGACTGTTCAAAGTTACCACGGCATTGAAAAAAGTAACATGACCATTTTTCCACTTAACAACCGTCACAGCGTCCCCATGGTCACATGATTAAAATTCAGATGCTTGGCCACGGGTTCATATTTAGGACCGTTGCTGTGCCCCGGGGTCATGTGATCCACTTTTGCGACCGTCTGACCAGCAAAGTCAACGGGGAAGCCAGATTCACTTAACAACCGTGTGGCTAACTTAACACCTGCAATGATTCCCTTAACAACCGTGACCAGAAAAACCGCAAAATGGGGCAAAACGCACTGGACAGATGTTTCACTTAGTAACAGAAATTTTGGGCTCAATTGTGATTGTAATTCAAGGACTGCCTGGATCTATATAGCCACCATCTTGATTTTTTTCACCATTCCTGCAGATGCCTCTATTACAAATGTTAAGGCATATGATGGCTTGGGGTGTAATTGGGTCCAAAACCCGATTCAAAGTCAAACTAATTTCTACCAGGTAAAATCTCCACCGACATTTATGTAACTGTGCTCCCAAATGCTCAACGATCTTAAACGTATCTCCTTCGTGAGGCTGAATTTTAAACTGTGCATCCTGGGGGCAGAGGTTTCCTCTGCCTTCCTGCAGAGGGATATCGGAGAACAGAAAAAAAACAAAAGAGGGATGGAAACTTTAAAATTGTTCCAAGCTTTTTAAATTGGGTACATGACCAAGCAGAGGCTAGAAATACAGGTAGTTCTCGACTTATGAGCAATCACTTAGAGACTTTTTGAAGTTATGACGAACCTCCAAAAAGGTACTTATGATCCAAATTAGAATAGAATAGAATAGGATAGGATAGGATAGGATAGGAACAGGAACAATAGAATGGGATGGAATAGAATGGAATGGAATAGAACAGAACAGAACAAGAACAGGAACAATAGAATGGGATGGGATGGGATAGGATGGAACAGAACAGAACAGTACAAGAATAAGAACAGGAACAATAGGATGGGATGGGATGGGATGGGATGGGATGGGATGGGATAGGATAGAATAGAATAGAATAGAATAGAATAGAATAGAATAGAACAAGAATAGAACAAGAATAAGAACAATAATGGGATGGGATGGGATGGGATGGGATGGGATGGGATGGAACGGAACAGAACAGAACAAAACAAGAACAAGAACAGGAACAATAGGATGGGATGGGATGGGATGGGATAGGATAGGATAGAATAGAATAGAATAGAATAGAATAGATCTTTATTGAGAATAGAATAGAATAGAATAGAATAGAACAAGAACAATAGGATGGGATGGGATAGAATAGAATATTGAGAATAGAATAGAATAGAATCTTTATTGAGAATAGAATAGAATAGAATCTGGAAGGGACCTTGGAGGTCTTCTAGTCCAGCCCTCTGCTCAAGCAGGAGAACCTATACATTTCAGACAAGTAACTGAAAGTTCCAATGGTTTTTCTCTCTGTCTGTCAAGAATGAAAATTTGTCAGCTACGTGCCTCTTTGTTTGCATCTTGCCATTAGAATAAAAAGGGGAGGTGTTTTTGAGTGAGTTATTTAGAGAAGTGAAACCTTTCCAGATTTACTGAAGCTTGCTGAAAGTCAGCACTATGGAAATCTTCCAAGGACATTCTAGCCAGGTGTAAAGATGACAGGTCTCATAACAAGGAGAACATGTTTACATGAGCTACATGGACACCTGGTGGGATTTGGCTGGGAAAGTTATTGTTATATGCTATGGTCTGATGCCTTCAGATTTTAGAATTAGTTTTACCTCGCCTTTACCAGGCAATTTAGAATCACAGAAGAACAGAGATGGAAGGGACCTTGAAGGTCATCTAGGCCAACCCCTTGCTAAGCAGGAGACCCTTACAGAATCATAGAATAACTGAGTTGGAAGGGACAATATATTCAACAAACAGTATGCTTTTCAGAAATGAAAATAATCCTGGACTTTTATTTAGATATTTAAGCTGGAACTTGTCTGTCTGTCTCTCTCTCTCTCACACACACACACAGAGAGAGTTATGCAATTGCATTTTGGTACATGGCAACCGGCCCACACTTAAAGCTGTTTGCAGCATCCTGCAGTGGCATAGCTGCAACCGATGATACTTTTGCAAGTTTCCAGCAAAAAAAATTCCCTGCGGATAATTGGAGGTCCGTTCAAAGTTGGTTATGAGATGGGGGGAGCTATATAAATGTTTTAAATGAATAAATGTGTTTGTTTAATGATCACGGCGTTCACTTTACCACCAGTTGCAAAAAAAAAATCTCATAAAATCGGGTCAGTCATGTGGATTTCTCGACTTATGACCATCGTTACGTGCGATGGACATTCCGGGCCCCATTGTAGTCATAAGCCGAGGACTGTCTGTACTTTCACCACCATGCCCAAAACGAGGAAACTGAGCAGTCTATATTTTGCGGGGGGGGGGGGGAATTGTCTGCTTGATCAGGGGACTGGAGGCTAAAACATATAAGGAACGGCTGCTGGAATTGGGTATGTCTAGTTTAATGAAGACAAGGACGAGGGGGGACAGGATAGCAGTGTTCCAATATCTCAGGGGCTACCCCAAAGAAGAGGGAGTCAAGCTATTTTCCAAGGCACCTGAAGGCAGGACAAGAAGCAACGGGTAGAAACTAATCAAGGAGAGAAGCAACCTAGAACTAAGGAGAAACTTCCTGACAGTGAGAACAATTAACCAGTGGAACAACCTGCCTCCAGAAGTGGTGAATGCTCCAACACTGGAAGTTTTTAAGAAGAGACTGTACAGCCATTTGTCTGAAATGGTATAATTTCCTGCCTGAGCAGGGGGTTGGACTAGATGACCTCCAAGGTCCCTTCCAATTTTTATTATTATTATTATTATTGATCATCACACAGTCAGCCAGATGTTCAGACTGGATTTGGCATTTTTGTCTACCTATCGAGTCCTTATCCAGGACCTGGGATAGGCAGATGTGGATGTTTGATGGTATTACAGATATCGTCGCAGGATGGAAGCAGTTCCTAATAAGGCCGCCTTTTGCAATTGACTAATGGCGAATTTGTCAATGCCGATCATGGAGTTCAAGTGGTGCTCCAGTTGTTTTGGGATTGCACCCAAGGTGCCTATTACTATTGGTACTACCCTTGCTTGCCTTTGCCACAGTCTTTCTATTTCTATTTGTAGGTCTTTGTATTTTATTATCTTCTCCAGTTCTTTCTCGTCTATTCTGCTGTCTCCAGGCACTACCACGTCCACTATCCAGACTTTTTTGTCATCATCATCATCATCATCATCATCATCATCATCATCATCATCATCATCATTATTATTATTATTAACTGGAAATCATTGCTAAGGACCAGCGCAAGATGCAACTTTTAACTGGAAAATATAGTTTTCTCTTGGGTTTTTTTCCCCAATAGGACTGGCTTGTAATGGGGTGCATAGGGAATATATAAAGTCAGACCAGGACGCCACAGAGAAAGAAATGTGCTTTACTTTCATCTCTTCATGCCAAGGAGAATTAATGCTCCCAGGCCTTGCGACAACTGATTCCACCTTTTTCTCCTGGGTGAAATTAACAAACGCGCAACCACACCACCATCTAGTGGACACATCGCAAGTCCTTCCAATCGTCCTGCCCCCCCCCCCAAAAAAATCTAGGGACAAACCGAGAGGCTGGATCTTTTTTTAATCCAGGTTTTAAAAACGCCATCCGTTCCTGGAGGTTACGGATTACAAATTTAAAAAGATTAAAAACAACCAGAGGGTTAAATGATTGCTTTTCAGTGTTGGAGAGATGCAGCCCCAAAACTAACTTCCTTCTGACTTTCGTCCAGCGGTTTTTCATTCTGAATTTCTGACCTGCAAAAGGATCAGAGCTATAAAAACTAGGACCTGGCCAATGAGGCTTTTCTATAATGGGTGGATTACTTTGACAAAACTTTAGGCATTAGGATACCAGGAAGGTGTTTATTGTTTTCAGACAGGACAAGACACTCTTGAAATTTTGCAAAAGAGGATTCCAGGGCCGTCTAAAATTCAAAAGTGCAGATGAAGTACAAACAACATGGAGTGAAAATACATCCCAGAGGTCTGGCTGCCTCCGTTTTAGGTGTTCCTCTCTGAGCTGCAGAGTTCTTCCGCTGTCTGAAATTCATTCTATGCCAGGATGTTTGTTGGCTGACTTTCTTGGTTGCAGTCTTTTACAGCCGTAGAGTCTGCTCCTTCTCCTTCAGATGCAGTAATTTTGGGGTGGTTATTTCTCTGGTTGCAGATGGCATGCAAAAGAATGCCTGAAAAGAGTTTAAAAAAAAAAAAGAGGGAGGGGGGTGGAAGGAAAAAAAGAAAGAAGGGAGAGAGGAAGGTAGAGAGAAGAAGGTAGACAAGGAGAAAGAAGAGAGGGAAGGTGGATAGAGAGAGAGAAGGAAAGAAGGTGTATAGAAAAAAATCGGAGGGAGGGAGGGAGGAAGGTGGATAGGGAGAAGGAATAGGTGGATAGAAAAAATATGGGGAGGTGGATAAAGAGGGGATGAAGGGTAGGAAGGGAAGAAGGTAGAAGGAACGAAGGGAGGGAGGAAAGAAGGAAGGTGGATTGAGAGAAGGAAAAAAGATGGATAAAGGGAGGGAGGATAGAAAAAAATAGAAGGGAAGGAGGGAGGGAGGAAGGAAAGGAAAGAAGGAGGTGGATAGAAAAAATAGGGTGGGAAGGAAGGAAAGGAAGGAAGAAAGGAAGGTGGATAGCAAGAAGGAAGGAAGAAGGTGGATAAAAAAGGGGAGGGAGGGAGGGAAGAAGGAAGGAGAGAAGGAAAGAAGGAAGAGGGAGGGAGGAAAGAAGGAAGGTGGATAGAGAGAAGGAAAAAAGTAGATAGGGAGGTAGGGAAGGAAGGAAACATATTAGCTATTTCCAAACTCTTTTTTTTTCTCTGAGAAGCCAAACACACAACACAGCGTGAGAAGGCGCAGATAGAGAGAAGGCAAATCGTCTTACCGGCTGCCACTGACACATTTAAGGACTCTACCCCAAATTCCAAATCTCTTCCGGGAGAGATGGTCAACATCCTGTGGCATAACTTTTTTGTCTCCGGAGACAGGCCGTAACCTTCATTCCCTGCATGCATGTGTCAAAAGGAAAAAAAGAAGGGCAATTTAGATCTAGACAATTTCAAAATGGATTTATTTATTTTTTAGCACGTACATCTTACTTCCATTTCATTCTCTTTGAGAGCCCAGTGGCAGGGAGTCCTGGAGAGGTGGGGCCAAGCCAGGGCAGAGAGACCCAGGCTGTGGACCTTGAGGCCTCTGGGCTGGTCCCACCCTCTCAAACCCAGGTTCTTTGTGGGGCAGTGGGGAAGGCCGGACAAGGAGCTGGAGACCCACGTTTGAGGTTCTCTCCAGTCATAGAGGTTCACTGGATGTTTTTGAGCCAGGTCTTCTAATCCAATCCCCTGCTCAGGCAGGAGATCCTATACCATTTCAGACAAGTGACTGTCCAGTCTCCCCTTAAAAACCTCCAGTATTGGGGCACCCACAACTTCTGGTGGCAAGTCATTCCACTGGTTAATTGTTCTCACTGTCAGGAAGTTCCTCCTTAGTTCTAGGCTGCTTCTCTCCTTGGTTAGTTTCCATCCGTTGCTTCTTGTCCTGCCTTCAGGTGCTTTGGAGAATAGCTTGACTCCCTCTTCTTTGGGGCAGCCCCTCAAATATTGGAAGACTGCTATCATGTCACCCCTGGTCCTTTTTTTCATTAAATTAAATTACACCAAGGGTAGGCAATCCTGGCTCTTTTATGACTCGTAGACTTCAACTCCCAGAATTCCTGAGCCAGCATGGCTCAGCTTGGAAACTCTCCCTTTCCCCTCAGCTTGGCTGACTCAGGAATTCTGGGAGTTGAAGTCCACGAGTCATAAAAGAGCCAAGGTTGCCTACCCCTGAACTAGACATACCCAATTCCTTCATATGTTTTAGCCTCCAGTCTCCTAACCATCTTTACTGCTCTTCTCTGTACTCTTTCCAGAGTCTCAACATCTTTTTCAGTCAATAAACTCCTGGTTTATTCTGGATCTACTCCATGGTTTCACAGCCTCAGCCACTTTGAAGATGCATGGGCTTCAACTCCCAGAATCCCCCAGCCAGCATGGGAATGGCTGGCTGGGGATTTCTGGGAGTTGAAATCCACACATCTTAAAATGACTTGAGGCTGAGGAAAACTGGTCCAATCACAAAATGGTTTCCCTTTGAAGACGGTGATGAGAATCATTGAAATGGTGTTATTTATATAAAGCAGGGGTCTGGCTGAGGAATTCTGGGAGTTGAAGTCCACAAGTCATAAAAGGGCCAAGTTTGAAGACCCCTGATATAAAGTATATAAAGTCTAGCATACTTTCATTTTCTTTCCCCCCCCCTCTCCCGCAACCTATGTGGCAACTTAGAACGACAAAGATGGCTTCAGCCAGGCTTGTTTCAGAAGTTGACAGTATATGAAAGAATTACAGATTTTTTCCCCCACACATCTAGCCCTAGAATACCTCATGGCAGACCCTGAAACCAGAAACTCTTTTCCTTTCCCTGATCACTTCGGCAGAGTTACTAGGCCAACATGACAAGTGAAAGTTTAATTAGAGCTTTCGATTGATTAGCAATTAAACTGCCACCCAGCGAAACAAGAGCAGATGCTACAATTCAGACCCTCTGCCTTTGGCGCTCGGCTCAGAGGAAGGATTTGTTTTAAGAATTAGATGACCAAAGGATGCAAGTAGAAGGGAGATTTAAAAAGAATGTGCTAAAGCAGGGGTGTCAAACTCAATTTCATTGAGGGCCGCATCAGCATTGCGGTTGCCCTCGGGGGGGGGGGCGGCCTACTGGGTGGGCGTGAATGGAGTGGGTGTGGCCTACTGGGTGGGCGTGGCCAGCTCTACATCATTCAAGGGTGCCTGTGGGGGCCTGGGCAGGAGTGGGACAGATCTGAGGGTCTCTGGCTGAAAGGGGTAGGACCAGGGCAGAGTAGGCGAGGGCCATTTGCTGGCCACTTCCAGGCGATGGTGCATTTCTCCATTCCTCACAAAGGGTGACACCTCCCCAGCATGCACCCAGGGGTTGGGGCCGACGCGGCAGGGGCTGGTTCCTCGCTGTTTCTGGACGGCCTTGTGGAGCTAAGACTGAATGTGTTTCAGCATAGATGGCCACCACAAAATTGTACATTGGCTCCCGGCCGGCCTGGGCCAGGGTCAAGGTACAGGGGGCCGTTCCCTCACTGTTTCCAGGATGGCTTCGCGGGCCACATGAAACCACTTCACGGGCCGCATCCGGCCCCCCGGGCCTTGTGTTTGACATGTCTGTGCTAAAGCAATGAACAAAAAAGTATATAAATACATAAAATCGTCTTTCTGAAACAATAGCTTCAAAACTAATCACAAGGAAAAAGGGATTGGAAAACTTTGTTATAAAGGAAATGACTCTAGAAACATTGACTGCAGTGCTCAGAGATCAACTTCTTGGCCCAGCCCACCTCGCAAGGGTGTTCTTGTAGGTAAAACAGGAGACAGGAGAATTAGTATGTTTGCCACTTTCAGTTGTATAGATAAGACAGGTAAGATAATAATAATAATATGAAGATACAGGAGAAGAAAAGGAGAGGAGGAGAGGAGAAGGAGGGAAGGAGGAGAGAAGGAAAAGGACAGAAGGAGGTAGAAGGAGAAGGAGGGAAGAAAACAGAAAAAAAGGGAGGAGGAGGAGAGATGAAGAGAAGGAAAGAAGGGGAAGGAAAGAGCAGGAGAGAAAGGGAGGAGAGAAAGAACAGAAAGAAAGATAAAGAGAGAGAGAGAGAGAGAGAGAGAGAGAAAGAAATAAAGAAAAAAAGAGAAAGAAAGAAAGAAAGAAAGAAAGAAAGAAAGAAAGAAAGAAAGAAAGAAAGAAAGAAAGGGGAGGGAGGAGACAAAGAGAAGGAAAAGAGAAAGGAACAAGGAGAGAAGGGGAAGGAGAGAAAGGAGAGAAGGGGAAGGAGAGAAGAGGAGAAAGAGAAGGAGAGAAGGAAAAGGAAGGAGAGAAAGAGAAGGAGGAGAGAAGAGAGAACTGAAAAATACTCCTCTATGCTGTTTCCCTTTTACCCAGGATTCAGGATCTAATTGGTGGCTCCTTTTAAGTTTCACCTTACAGTCTGACCACGATAAAAACACGGTCAGATTGCTGACGTATCTCGCAATCTCCCTTCTACCCTGCTGGTGTCACATTTTTCAACGGGAAGAATCTCCTTTTGCTGACTGCTGGAAAGCAGATGAAAAGAGCCCCCATCTATTTGAACCAACAAGAAAAGAATTTCCCACACCAAAGGGTGTCAGGGATGGTTTTTCCCTGTCTCCCCCCCCCCCCCCCGCTCTCCACTCCATGGAAAAATTTACCTACCAAGTAACAATATGGTGGGTTGAGTCCAGCGAAAGTTTGAGCAAGTGACAACTGGAACGTCTCCCGGAATCTTTCCATGGCCAACTGTCCCGAGGATTTCCCAACCTTCTTCGGATTTTGTCTTGGGAGGGGAGGGGGGAAGGAGGGGGGAAGGAGAAAAAAAAGTCGCTCAAGTTTCAGACCTGTGCAACATTTTGCTTTCTATACACAAGGCTCAATTCTTTTGCTTCCTGGAGGGAATAAGGAAAAATTATCCTGGTTGGTTTTTGGTCACGTTGCTATGCATGCTGCCTTATATGAAATAGGTATTAATCTAGGGAAAAAAACAGATAAATAAATAAGAATGGTTTCCATTGACTAATCCAATGTTTCTCAACCATAGCAATTTGAAGATGGGTGGGCTTCAACTCCCAGAATCCCCCAGCAGCATGCTTTAATATGGGTGGGCTTCAACTTCCAGTTCCCCAGCCAGCATGTTTGAAGATGGGTGGACTTCAACTCCCAGAATTCCCCAGCCAGCATGCTTGAAGATGGGTAGATTTCAAGTCCCAAAATTCCCCAGCCAGCATGCTTGAAGATGGGTGGACTTCAACTCCCAGAATTCCCCAGCCTGTCAGAGTCACCTTATATGGGAATTGGATGGCATAAAAAATTAATAAATGAATTAACTCCCAGAATCCCCCAGCCAGTATGCTTGAAGATGGGCAGACCTCCACTCCTAGAATCCCCCCGTCCAGTTATGAATTTGGTTTTCTTCCTGATTCTTCTCAGAAACTGGCAGTCTTCCAACCCATCACCCAGACAAATTTATGCGTGGGAAAAAACAAGATTTTTGGATCCAGTTAAAAAACAAAACAAGAGAATTTACACCATGGTTTCCATCGAGGCAAACTCTCCTGCATGGCACACTGAGAAAAGATGTCACAGGAGCCAGACCTGCATTTAACCTCTATTGTTAGCCACCATTTTTGAGAGAGGGAGAGGGAGGGAGGGAGGGAGGGAGGGAGGGGGAGAGAGAGAGAGAGATTGTTTTCAACTGTAGCCTTATGCTGCCATCCCATGTCCATTTGTTGTATTACAACAACTTGTACTCCGGAGCAGTATGTACTGTATTTCTCAATCTTGGTATCTTTAAAATGCGTGGACTTAAACTCCCAACTCTTCAATTCCCCCCCACATAGCATGCTGGGAATTGAAGTCCACGCATCTTCAAGTGGCCAACATTGAGGAACAACTGAGCTACAGCTAACGGTCAAAGATGGGCAACTTAGTATCTTCCGCCCTGTATAATTGGCCACGCTGTCTGAGATTGGCTTGTTTATTTATTAGCGGTTTATCCCACCTTTATTATGCAATAAAGAAATACTGTAAGCTGCTGTGCTTACCGGCTGGAAAGCCAGCAGCTCAGGTTTGAGTCCCAAGCGCCAGGTGAGGGGTGAGCTCCCGTCCTCGTCTCATCTCCTCCCAACCTTGCAATTCAAAAGCACACAAATCTTTTGAAACAAAGTTAAAAGATTAGAGGATTGGATTTATTAAATGGAACATTTAAAGATTAAACATAGGTTTAATTATGGGTAAAAAGGACAGAAAAAAATTGGAAATGAATGCATACTAGTTCAAGAGGGATATGTATTTTAAGTAGCATATTATTTTCTTATTTCTTTTCTCCTTCAACTTCAGAATTCCTGAGCCAGCATGGCTCAGCATGGAGACCTCTCCCTTTCTCTTCAGCATGGCTGGCTCAGGAATTCTGGGACTTGAAGTCCATGAGTCATAAAAGAGCCAAGGTTGCCTACCCCTGCACTACACCAAAGGTCTGCATGGCTGGCTGGGGAATTCTGGGAGTTGAAGTCCACAGGTCTTCAAATAAGCTGTCAAGGTTGGACACTCCTGACTTAATTTCCAATCCTCCAAATATTTTCACTGATCTCCTTTCAAATTGTCCCAATTTGTCTAAACTCTTCCTATGTGGTGCCCAGAGCAGTTCATCTCTTCTGATGGAAACCAAGTGGAATGTCTATTTTCCCTAATTGGCGTATAATAATTTTACTGATGCCACCTAAAACTTTTTGTTCTGCTCATTTTTAGCGATTATTTGGCACTGCAGATAAATAACTCAAGCTTGTTGTCGTTGCGAATGATTAGGAACAGGAGTATTTTACCTTAAGAAGGTCTTGAACATCATCGGTGCTAAATACATCGAAAACTTCCATGACCCCCGAGCTGGCTTTGCTAACGACTGGCGTCAGGGAGCAGCTGCAAAGAGAAAAGCTAAAGTTTAGAAAAAGAAATCCCCCCAAAGGATGAGAAGCTTTCAAAATTATCTAAAAAGCTTCAAATTAAAAACAAAACAAAACACCACACACTGCAGCAGAAGAAGAATTGCAAAATCCTGACTCTAATCTGGTTTTTCCGGGTTCAGGAGCTGCGAAGCATGCAATCCAGTTTCACACCCCTACCCAAATTTGTTTGATTGCATTCTTCTTTCTGGTGGTAAACTATTACTGGAGATGGAGGCTCCTTTGCTGACTCTCAGAGCTAATTATACTCCCAAATGTCATGGTTCCAACAGATGAAACCCTTCAAAAAAACTTCGAGGCATTGTTTACCTTAAAGAAGCTTTATTTTGAGTAGCATAATATCGGCACTGCATAATCGAAGCCAAAAACTGAATTCCCCTCCCCTGAGCACATAGTATCAAAGCACAATTCCCTCCTCCAATTAACAGTCATAAATCACATTCCCCAATTAGCTTGAAGCCCGGGCTTCCTCTCCAGTTCTCCAGCCCGATAATTCTTTATCAGCTCTGGGCTCAATAACCTTGATTCTCACCCTAGGTTTGGTGTTGTTATGTCTAGCTGGACCTTGGTTCACATTCCCCCTTCTCCCAGCATCATCTAACTCTAATATCAAAAGGTAAAAGATGGCTACATTTCCCTCTGTTGTCAATGCGAAAACATCTGATGTTAGCAGCGTTGACACCCAACTGGCTCAACCCAAAGACGCATTTTAACTAGCGGTCAGCTGCCAAGTGAAGCCAAACTGAGACAGCTCTGCTTTTCTACATCTGATGTTCAGAGGTAGACTGCTCTTGAACAAGGGGCTCCCTTCCTTGTTTCAATTGTTCTGCCGTCCATGAACTTCCACTTCTTGCTTGGCATACAGGCAGACCTCGACTTACAGCAGTTCGTTTAATGACCATTTTAAGTTTCAACAGCACTGAAAAAGGTAACATATGATCGGTTTTTTTTACATTTACGGCCATAGCAGCATCCCCATTGGTCATGTGATCAAAATTCAGACGCTTGGCAAGTGATTCTTATTTATGACGGTTGCTGTGTCCCCAGGGGTCACGTGACCCCCTTTTGCGACCTCCTGATAAGCAAAGTCAATGGAGAAGCCGGATTCACTTAACAACTGTGTCACTAACTTAACGACTGCCGTGATTCACTTAACAACTGTGGCAAGTAAGGTTGCAAAATGGGACAAAACTCGCTTAGCAACCGTCTCACTTAGTAACAAACATTTGGGGCTCAACTGTGATCAAGCCGAGGTTCACCTGTATTGATTGGGAACAGGCCCTGGGTTCGGGGATTTCTGACCAAGCAGACAGGCATTTCTCCAAAGACAAGCCTGTTCACCATCAAGAACCTATGGCCTGGTTCAACACAGGTAGCCCTTGATTTACGATCGTCACGGAGCCTGCCCATCATGTTTGTCAGTCATAATAACAGGTTGGTCCTGTGACAGACCCAATTGCCTGATCTTTTTTGCGGTGGTGGTTAAGTGAAGAAGGCAGTCATAAAGGAAGCCACTTTCATTTTCATTGTACTCTTCACCCATCCTTTTTGTTCAACATTCTTGTTGAATATTGTTCAACAAACATTGCTTTTCACCCAGCCTGAAAAAGACCAGCTCACCTGTTCCTTTCACTCGTCACGATCCCGTCAACGCCTAGGAAGTGCGCCGTTCGCAGAACCGCCCCCAAATTCATGGGATCGTGTATCCCCTCCAAAACCAACCAGATACACTGCGACCCCTTGCCAACGGGGGCTCGGTGGAGGGGCCCTTCCTGCCAGGCCAGGGGCCGAAGAGGGGAGGCTTCTAGACACACCCCCTGATGGACACCCCCTTTACAAAGGGCAGCCAACACTTTCCTGTGCACCTTCTTCACCGGGATCCCACGTTCCTCGGCATACTGGGAGAATTTTTCTGCCCCAGATGTTGTGTCTCGGCTCGTTCTGAGGAAGAGCTGGAAAAACGTCCGCTTGGACTTTCCCAGGGCCAAGGAGCAGGGGGCTGTCCCAAACAAGATCTCCGAGCCGTTGGTCCTTTCTGGCAGAGGAAGGCTTCTCTGCAGCTTTTTATGCTTGGAGACAAAATCATCATTTCTCAGGTTCCTGAATTCTTCCTTAGTGGTGCTCGGCACAGCTTTGGTGTAGAATTTTTGGAAGGGTTTACTCTGAAGAGCATCGGCCTTGCGTTTTTTCCCACCGGGACGGGGTACGGCGTTCAACAGGTCGGTTTCCTGAAGCTTAGACGTTTCAGGCTGCAGAGCGATGGCTTTTTTATTGCTTACTTCCTCAAGAGGCTGATTTTCCAACAACGGCGGTTTTTTCCACGTGGAGAAGTAGCGGGTGCTCTTAAAAGGAGCGGTAAGACCAATGACAAAGGGCAACTTTGCTGCCTTCCGCAAAGCAGCGTTAAAGGCATGCAGAGGGTCCATTTCTCCCACTTCTATTTCTTCATATGTAACCTTAAGAAAAGAAATGGATTATTATACGCAATGCTATAATCTCCTAGATCTGGGGTCTCCAAACGTGGCAACTTTAAGACTTGTGGACTTCAATTCCCAGAATTCCCCAGCCACAAGTCTTAAAGTTGCCAAGTTTGGAGACCCCTGTCCTAGATCGAGGATTCCCAACCTCTTTCAAGCTTCAGCTGCAGAATTCCTCAACCAGCACAGCCACTGACTGGACCTGGAGCCAGTCAGTCTCTCTCAGCCCTAAGAAAGAGGCAAGGGCTACCACATGCGAAAAACATTGCCAAAAAAAACCCCTGCAGGGACTAGTCTAGGGCAGTTGCCGTGCATCAAAACTGACTTAAAGGCATCCTCAAAATAATAAAATGAAATAATAAAAAGAGTAGTTGCGGCTTTGTCTCTAATGTCATAAATAAGGGATATGAAAAAAAAATCATTAGAAGAATTCAGGGGTCACCAATAGGATTGTTGCAGGCCAAAGCTGAAGGAAAGAATGCTTGTTATTTATTTATTTAATTATTTAATATACATGCCGGCCACATCACTATCAGGCAATTCTGGGTGGCTTTACAATACCATAAATGACAGTATAACACCGTTGAAAGGTTAGATGCATTAAAATTCTGGGAACTAAAAGTTAAAACATTCAAACTGACAACGAAGTAGACAAAAATGCCATGTCCTAAATTTGACAAATAAAAAACATTCATTTTTAAAAAATTATTTCTCTGCTTTCCAAACAGGATGGGGACGTTTCTATGGAGATTCTCAATCATCCAGGTCAGATCTTCAAACTTGGCCCTTTTATGACTTGTGGACTTCAACTTCCAGAATTCCTCAGCCAGGCACACTGGCTGAGGAATTCTTTGAGTTGAAGTCCACAAGTCATAAAAGGGCCAAGTTTGAAGACCCCTGATCCAGGTTATGGTTGCCCTAAAGGTGCTTTTTTTTCCAAAAGACAACTGGACTTTCTTGGTTTTTTTCTTTTGAAAACGTTTCTCTTCTCATCCAAAAAGCTTATTCAGTTATTCAGTTCAGTTCAGTTCAGTTCAGAACTGAAGAAGCTTCTTGGATGAAAAGCAAAACATTTTCAAAGGGAAAAAAATCAAGAAAGTCCACTTGCTCTTTGGAAAAAGCACTTTTGGGACAGCAGATGGGATGGGATGGGATGGAAAGAAATAGGCTGAATGGAAAGGAAGATGTGAGAAAGGCAGGCATGCACTAGTGCACAAACACACACACACACACACAATCCGCCTCTCATCCTAGCCTACATGAGCCCTTAAGCCAAAATATTACATGAGAACATTAGCTCAGGCTTGTGTGCATACAAGCACAGCCAGGAGTGCCAAAGCCCATGTTTCCCAGCATATGGGGATTGTGTAAACTGGAATCTGAGCCATATAGAGGGCATCAGGCTGCACTGGCCTCAGTCAGAGTCAGGGAAATGTTTCAAGATAAAACCCCAAAGGATTTGGGGAAGGAAGAATGAAATTTGGTTTATATCAATATTTTTCAATCTCGGCCCCTTTAAGATGCATGGACTTCAACTCCCAGAATGCCCAGGGAGCATGGAATCTATGACCGACAATGTAGATACTACCCTACGAACACTTTTTCTGGCATTTTCTTCTTTTTCTTTTTGGCAAAGCCCTAAATACGCGCTCATCGCTTACCTGCTCCTTTCTTCAATCCAGAAATTCAGGGGGTTCAGAAACTTCTACCGCCCTCGGCGCCACGTGGGTTGAGTTAGCTTCCGGGTCCAGGAAGAAAAGCATTCTCCTGATCATAGAGTTCTACATAGAGCGACCACCGGAAAAACTTTGTTCTTTGGTGCCCCCTGTTGGCGGAGGATTAAGTTGCTCAACGGGCAGGAACTTTGTATAAAACGTTGCTATGGACTCCCAAAGGTGCATTTTCAAGAGGCAACTGGACTTTCTTTGTTTTTCCTTGAAGGCGTTTCGCTTCTCAGCCAAGAAGCTTCTTCAGCTCCGACTGGATGGTGGGGAATGGGAGGATTTATACTCCTTGCAGACAGCTGGTCGTTTTCATTCTTTTAGAGCAGGGGTAGTCAACCTTGGCTCTTTTATGACTCGTGGACTTCAATTCCCAGAATTCCTGAGCCAGCTTAGCTGGCTCAGGAATTCTGGGAGTTGAAGTCCACGAGTCATAAAAGAGCCAAGGTTGACTACCCCTGTTTTAGAGAGTCATTGAGGCCACTTGGAGGTTTATTTGTGTCCTTGGGGTCAGCTGAGTAGTGCAAATGGGTGTGGAGCCATCTTGGAACTGCTGAAAGGACAGTGTCTACAACCCTGAGGACATAGATTATAATAATAATATGAATAATAATATGGCTCTAATGCTAGTAAAGATGGAAGGAAAGAGAAGACGATGGCCATTTTTCATACGACCATTGCAGTATCCCCATGATCATGTGATCAAAATTCAGACGCTTGACAACTGACTCATATTTATGACCGTTGCAGTGTCCCGGGGCCACGTGATTCCCTTTTGCAACCTTCTGAGGAGCAAAGTCAATGGGGAAACCAAATTCACTTAACAACTGTGTGACTAACTTAACAACTGCAGTGATTCACTTAACAACTGTGGCAAGAAAGGTTGCAAAATGAGGCAAAACGCACTTAACTCTCTTGCTTGGCAACAGAATTTTTTGGGCTCAATTGTCGTAAGCTGGCAATTATTTATTTACCTGTAATGAATAAAATGCTGTCTTTGGGTGGTATCAGGATTAAGGTTCTCACCTGGCACCAGAGACACCCAGCCTGCCCTCCTCAGCCATGGACTCTCATGGTTTGACTTTGCTCCAGCTCCACCCAGTATAGTCTACTTTAGGGGGTTGTTGTGGGGAAAAGTAGAGAGGGAAAACTGATATGTATGCTAGTAGAAAACACGGGTCATAAATTAAATATTTCTGATTTTCTTTGGGGATGGGTGGGGCTTGGTGGGTTTTCATCCTAACCCCTGCAGTATTTAACTTTTAACAAATCTTTAGCAGCAGAAGTTTTAAATCATTAACTGCATCCTACTCGGTCCTAAGTTCAGTGTGATGCTGTGGAAACAGTCCCCCGAATTTGCCAAAGGGACATGTTTTCAATGCTAAAACGGAAGCAGGGAAGCGTGGCGGCCGAGATTAAATTAGGAACCTTGTTCCAAGGCTGGCCTTGCCCAGAGGAATTCTCCATTCACCTTAAGCAACCCACCATTTTTTCAGCTTCAGCTCTGCTCTGAATAAAACGCTGAAACTAAAAATAAAACTGGCCCGTTTGGGCTGAATTTACGGCTGCCAGCCTGAAAGTGAGCCTTATTTCTGGGTAAACATGTGGCAGGATGGGTCATTAAGTCTTTTTTTTTTTTTTTGCAAAATATTAACTCAGTGTCAAAATATTTGTTCATTTCATGCCAGTTAAAACAAAAAACACAAAAAAATCTCCCTCCCACACTGATATTTTACAACTCGTAATGAGGAAATGAATTGCAAGTTTGCCTCCAGATGCAATGATGGACCTGGTATTAAGGGAAAATATGCCTCTGTTTGTGTTTGTGTGTGTTTACTTATATAGGGATGTCCATGGGAGCGGGTGGGCGTCTAAAGAGACAAAATGGAAAACCTGATTGGGCAATCCAACACACACAAATACACACGGTTTTGCAGGTATGTGAATTATTTTTGGCCATCAAGGGTCAACTTGATGTATGCAAACCAGTGTTTTTCAGCTTTATCAAAGATGTATGGACTTCAACACCCAGAATTCCCCAGTCAGCAAGCAAAATAATAGAATAGAATAGAATAGAATAGAATAGAATAGAATAGAATAGAATAGAATAGGAAGAGTAGAGTAGAGTAGAGTAGAGTAGAGTAGGAATAGAATAGGAATAGGTAGAGTAGAGTAGAGTAGAGTAGAGTAGAGTAGAGTAGAGTAGAGTAGAGTAGAGTAGAGTAGAGTGAAATATAGAAGGGACCTTGGAGGTCTTCTAGTCCAGCCCCCTGCTCAAGCAGAACAATTATACCATTTCGGACAAGTGACTGTCCAGTCTCTTCTTAAAATCTCCAGTGATGGAGCGCCCACGATTTCTGGAGGCAAGCTGTTCCATTGGTTGATTGTCCTCACTGTTAGGAAGTTTCTCCTTAATTTCTGGTTGCTTCTCTCTTTGATCAGTTTCCAACCATGTTTTTCATCCTTTCCTCTGGTGCTCTGGTGAACAACTTGCCCCCTCTGCCTTGTGGCAGCCCCTCAAATACTGGAACACTGCTATCATGTCTCCCCTAGTCCTTCTTTTTTTTAAAGACTAGCCAAATCCAAGTCCTGCAGCCATTCTTCGTATGTTTTAATCTCCAGGC
Source organism: Protobothrops mucrosquamatus (assembly GCF_001527695.2). Lineage (NCBI taxonomy): Eukaryota > Metazoa > Chordata > Lepidosauria > Squamata > Viperidae > Protobothrops > Protobothrops mucrosquamatus. The sequence goes on along the minus strand of NW_015388238.1, from coordinate 216,458 downwards.
CTTGGATCATCTTAGTTTCCCTTCTCTGACTTTTTTCCAAACTCTCAACATCTTTTTGTGATATGGTGACCAAAATTGGCTGCAGTATTCCAGGTGTGGTCTTACTAGGGTTTTATAAAGCGGTACTAATACTTCACGTGATCTTGATTCTATGCCTGTTTACGCAACCCAGGATTGTATTAGCTTTTTTGGCTACTGCTGCACACTGCTGGCTCATGGTCAAGTGATCGTCTACTAGAACTCCAAAGTCCCTCTCGCAGTTACTGTTTTTGAGCCAGGTCTTGCCCAGTCTGTACTTGTACCTTTGATTTTTCCTGCCTAAATGTAAAACTTTGCTTTTCTCCACATTGAAACTCATTTTGTTGGATAGGGCCCATTGTTCAAGTTTGTCAAGATCTTTTTGGATCCTGAGTTTGTCTTTGGGATGTTGGCTACTCCTGCCAGTCATCTGCAGATTTGATGAGTTCCCCTCAATTCCCTCATCTAAGTCATTGGTGAAGATATTGAAGAGTACTGGGCCTAAGACGGAACCTTGTGGTACTCCACTGCTTACTTCTCTCCAAGTGGATGTAGTGCCATTGAGGGCTACTTGTTGAGTACGGTTTGCCAGTCAGCTACAGTTCCATCTGTTGTTGTTGTCCATTCCACCTTTTTCTAGCTTACCAAGGAGTAGGCTGTGGTCTACTTTATCAAATGCCTTACTGAAGTCTAAGTATACTACGTCCACAGCATTTCGCTGGTCTACTAGTTTAGTCACTTTATCAAAGAATGAAATAAGATTGGTTTGGCATGATCTGTCTAACAAGATAAGGGAATGCAGCAGCATCTTTGTATTTTGTACTTCAAAACTACCTGAACAGAGCAGCTGAGGGAATTGGTGATACCTTACATCAGGGGTCTTCAGACTTGGCCCTTTTATGACTTGTGGACTTCAACTCCCAGAATTCCTCAGCCAGGCACGTGTGCCTGGCTGAGGAATTCTGGGAGTTGAAGTCCACAAGTCATAAAAGGGCCAAGTTTGAAGACCCCTGCCTTACATGGTTCAACCACCAGTGATGTGTTTTGGAAAAAGATAAGCAAGAACATCAGATTCCTTTCTATACAGGTTGTCCTACATTTACGACCAGACGCATAATGACTGTGCAAAGTGACCACCCACCGAAAAAAGGGAATTTGCCACCTGGATGTGAAATTCCAACACAGATAAACCTTGACTTACGACCACAATTGAACTCAAAATTTCTGTTGCTAAGCGAGACAGTTGTTAAGTGAGTTTTGGTCCATTTTATAACCCTTCTTGCCATAGTTAAGTGAATCCCTGCAGTTGTTAAATTAGTAACACAGTTGTTAAGTGAATCTGGCTTCCTCCATTAACTATGCTTGTCACATGACCCTGGGACACTGCAACTGTCATAAATACACGCCAGTTGCTAAGTGTCCAAAATTTGGTCACATGATCATGGGGATGCTGCAACAGTCATAAGTGTGAAAAACAGTAATAAGTCACTTTTTTCAGTGCCGTTGTAACTTTGAACCGTCAATGGTCACGAACACATACAATAGTTAGCAGATAGGCTTGATTGAAATAGGATCAGTTTGTGGCTTAACATGTTGAGAGAAACTCAACTATGATCTTGGCATCTTATGTGAACCAAGCCATCACTTGAAGACATAATGGGCTTTTTTTGGGGGGGGGGGTTGCCTTATATGAATACAGTCACTGTCCATCCAGTTTTAGGATTTCATGTGTTGCCATATCCCAGCCAGAGTAGATATGATTTGATCTAGTGGTTATAACACCGGGCTAGAAAACAGGATACTCTGTGTTCAAATCCTGCCTTAATTATGAAAGCTAGTTGGTTGACTTTGGGCCAATCCCCAGGAGATGCTGAGTTCTAATCCCGCCTTAGGCATGAAAACTGACTGGCTGACTTTGAGCCAATCACCAGAAGTTGCCAACTGGGTGACTTTGGGGCCAGTAACTCTCTCTCCGCCTCACCTACCTCACAGGGTTGTTGTGAGGAAAATAGGAGGATGAGTGTATAGAGCCCTCAACTTACAACAGTTCACCTAGTGATCATTCAAAGTTACAACGGCACTGAAAAAGTGACCATTTTTCAGACTTATAACCATTGTAGCAGCCCCATGGTTACGTGATTTACATTTGCATGCTTGACAACTGACTCATATTTATGACATTTGCAGCATCTCGGGGTCATGTGATCACCTTTTCTGACAAGCAAAGTCAATGGGGAAACCAGATTCACTTATCAACTGGAATATTAATTTAACAGTGATTAACTTAACAAGAAAAGTCCTAAAATGGGGCAAAACTCACTTAACAAATTTCTCACTTAGCAACATAAATTTGGGACTCACTTGTGGTTGTAAGCTGAGGACTACCCATAGTGAATGTGTTCACTGCCTTGAGTTATTTGTAAAAAATATAAAAACCGTGGAATACAAATCAATAAGAAATAAAAAATATTAAAATCCTATGATAAAGAGTTATTATTCTGTTTAAAATAATACAAGGGGCAGATGCTTGTGCACCTCACAACACAACACACACAAAGAATAATGATTATTGCCCATAAGTGTCCCCCAAACGGGCAAGGAGGGGCGAATGTTGTTCCATGCATTGTGACATTTTTGTGCAAATGTTGTCATCCTGCCTGTGTCATTGCTCCTTTGCAAAGCATCCTTGGGAGTGGGGTGCCGAGGGAAAGGGGGGCTGCTTTAAAGAGACAAGATGGCGGCCACAATTGTACAGGTCGTACTTGACATATGACCAATCGCTTAACTTAAAGACCATTTGACATTACTACAGATCTCCCCTCAGGGGTAGGCAACCTTGGCTCTTTTATGACTCGTGGACTTCAACTCCCAGAATTCCTGAGCCAGCATGGCTCAGCTTGGAAACCTCTCCCTTTCTCCTCAGCATGGCTGGCTCAGGGATTCTGGGAGTTGAAGTCCACGAGTCATAAAAGAGCCAAGGTTGCCTATCCTTGCGGCCTAGCTACATACAACTCATTTTCAGAGTTACGGTGGCCACGCCCACACCAAGATCATGTGATCACATTTTGGTTGCTTGGCAGCCAGCTCCCCTTTATGGCTATTTCAGCATCCTGCAGTCATGTGACCGTATTTGTGATTTTGTTGTTGTTGTTGCTGATTTCTTGGATTTATTTCTTGCTTCTGGCAAAACTTTCTCATGGGGGGGGGGAAGGGTTTCATTTAACGAGTGGCACATTCACTTCATGATCACTGCTGCATTTGCTTAACAATTGCTGCACTCACTTAATAAGCGTCACAAAAACCGCTCGCCCCTTCGAATCTGATTGCGTGACGCCTCGCCTGATGACCGCAACAACTTAACAACTGTAATTCTGGACTCAATGATAGTTGTAGGTCGAGGACTACCTGTACAATCAGAGCCCTGCCCCCTTTTGACATGCAGAAAAGAGGCAAGGTTTGAGTTGTGTAGTTGCAGCCACCATCCATTTTTCTGATGGCCTTAAACAGGCACACCTACCCAACAGAGTAGATTTATAGATGGAAAAGGACAACTGACTTAACAACCATTTCTGTTGCTAAGCAAAGTAGTTGTTAAGTGAGTCCACGCCCCATTTGACAATTTTTTTGCCAGTTGTTAAGCAAATCACTTTAGTCGTTAATTGAATCTGTGGTCGTGAACTGAATTCCGTTGACTTTGTTTGTCAGAAGCCGGCTGGGAAGATTGCAGATGGTGATCACATGACCCAGGGACAGTGCAACTGATCTAAGTACATGCCAGTTGCCAAGTGCCTGAATGTTGATTGCGTAACCCTGGGGACGCTGCAATGGTCATAAGTGTGAAAACCGGTCATAAGTCACTATTTTTCAGTGCCGTTGTAACTTCAAATGGTCACTAAATGAATGGTTGTAAGTCAAGGACTACCTGTATTGCCTTCCTCCTCAGAAACACTGCTCTGCAACTCCAGAATCCAAGATTTACTCGGTATATACAGCTAGTCCTCAACGTAGGACCACAATTGAGCCCAACATTTCTGTTGCTAAGTGAGACATTTGCTAAGTGATTTTTGCTCCATTTTACGACTTTTCTTGCTGAATCGCTGCAGTTGATAAGTTAGTAACCTGGTTGTTAAGTGAACCTGGCTTCCACATTGACTTTGCTTGTCAGAAAGTCGCAAAAGGGGATCGCGTGATCCTGGGACACAGCAAAGGTCATCAATATGAACCAGTTGCCAAGAATCTGAATTTTGATCACATGATCATGGGGATGTTGCAAAGGTTGTAACAGTGAAAAACGGTCATAAGTCACATTTTCCAGTGCCGCTGTAACTTTGAACAGTCACTAAATGAACTGTTGTAAGTTGAGGACTACCTGTATGTCAACGAAAAAGCTGAAGATATTTGAACCTGCAATCCAAGCCCACTTCTGCTCTAAGTGAATGGAAATCGCTTTTTAAGCTGGAGGGGTTGCATTTTGTTCTCCTTTAATGGATATTAAGGCAACTCCTCAGTGCCCAGAAGACAGAAACTCCTATTTTAACTGTTTGGGGGTGACAACCTAAAAAGAAAAAGACATTTCAATGAATTTCCAGAAAATTGTACATTGGTCGCAAGTCACAAAGGGAAGCTGAAAGAATCACTCATGAAACGTTCGCTGTCCGGATCCGCTGTCAGTCCCTTTCCCCCAAAATCAGAATCCGGTGACATTGACGCTTCTAAGCTTTAACCATTGGAAGGGACCTTAGAGGTCTTCTAGTCCAACCCAGAGGGTTCTGTGCAAAAGCTGGGAACTGTTGCTTACAAATTAATCATGGTGGAGAGAACCAAGGCATGAGTGGAGGACTTATTGTGAAGACTGGATTTTCATGCCAGTTTCCACTGAGGTCAGTTCAGCTGAGGAGAGCGATGAGGGCAAAGGGCTGAGGGTCAAGCCTTTCCACGAGGCCCTTAGCAAGTCACCGGTCATCTGAAGAAAACCCTGTTTGGAGAAAGGGTGTCCCCGCGCTGGATGCCTGGCTCCCATCCTCTTCTTCCTCCGCTACGACATTTGTTCGGTGGGTCTCATCTGAATATCGCCAATCTGGAAGACACAAGGGAATTTGGTCACTGCTGCTGGGCGAAATTGAGCAGAATAACAAATTTCAAGGATTCCCACAGACGTTGTGGTCACTTCTGGGGTCTCCTTTTTAGGGTTCTTTAACAAGGAAGTCCAGCAACCACTAAGTCTGCTTGGAGACTTAAGGCAAGGCTCTCCAAATTCAGCTTAAGACTTTAAGACTTGGGGACCTCATCTCCCAGAATTCCCCAGCTAGCTGAGGAATTCTGGGAGTTGAAGTCCTCAAGTCTTAAAGTTGCCAAGTTTGGGGACCCCTGACTTAAGGGATAGCAAGAGGAGAGAAAGTATTCTGAAATATACAGGTAGTCCACATTTTATGACCAGTCACTTAGTGGCCATTAAATGTCACAATCTACCTGAAAAAAGGAGGCTTACAACAGGCCTTCACACACACACACCCGTCACACATGATTGTACTTCGGGTGCTGAGCATTTATGACTGTCTGCAGCATCTGACGGTCATGTGACCACGTTTTACAACAGGTTTTGTCAAAAACTAGCACTTCTGTCTGTTGCATCATAGAGTTCACTTAAGGTCCACAGAGTTAATAAGTGAGTGACCAGTTGTAAGTTGAGAACTCTCTGAAAACCCTTCTTACATCTTTCTCTAGCTGCAAGTCAGTTTATCTAAAGCAGGGGTCTTCAAACTTGGCCCTTTTATGACTTGTGGACTTCAAGTGCCTGGCTGAGGAATTCTGGGAGTTGCCTCAGCATGCCTGACTGAGGAATTCTGGGAGTTGAAGTCCACAAGTCATAAAAGCGCCAAGTTTGAAGGCCCCTGATCTAAAGAAACGAGACTATGTGCAAATTTAAAGCAGCAGCTTAGAAATGTAAATTAATAGGAGAACTGCAGTGAGGGAAATATGGGAAGTCCTCAGTTTATGACCCTAACTGAACCCAACATTTCTGTTGCTAGGCAAGGCAGTTAAGTGAGTTTTGCCCCATTTCACGACCTTTCTTGCCACAGAAGTTAAGTGAATCCCTGCAGTTGTTAAGTGGAGCCGGCTCCCCCATTGACTTTGCATGTCAGAAGGTCACAAAAGGGGATCATATGACACACACCCCAGGACACTGCAACCATCATAAATATGAGTCAGTTGCCAAGCGTCCAAACTTTGATCACAGGGGATGCTGCAACGGTCATAAGTGTGAAAAATGGTCATAAGTGTTGTAACTTCGAATAGTCGCTAAACGAATGGTTGTAAGTCGAGGACAACATGCAGTCATAGCAACCAGACAGAAGCACACCAACATTATGCACAGCATGATATCACTACATTAGTGACATCATGGCATCCTTGAGTTACCCATAAAGTCATTCTTTATCATCTAAATGATTCTTGCATCATTTGTTGTGATGTGTGTGCTGCCATTTCCTCCCCCAGGGGCCTTCATGGAAATACTCTTCCCCCATCTCACCCATTTACAAAAAAATAAATTAAAAAAATTCAGAAACTCTACCTGTACATGAGGTGGGGCGCTGAGAACATATATTACAGCGTTGGCCATATCTTCAGCTTTTAGACACTAGGAAAGAGACAGAAACAGAATGCAGGAAAAAATAACAGAATAACAGAGTTGGAAGGGACCTTGGAGGTCTTCTAGTCCAACCCCCTGCTCAGGCAGGACACCCTATACGAGGGGTAGGCAACCTCGGCTCTTTTATGACTCGTGGACTTCAACTCCCAGAATTCCTGAGCCAGCATGGCTCAGCTTGGAAACCTCTCCCTTTCCCCTCAGCATGGCTGGCTCAGGAATTCTGGGAGTTGAAGTCCACGAGTCATAAAAGAGCCAAGGTTGCCCTGCCCCTGCCCCTGCCCTATACCATTTCAGACAAATGGCTGTCCAGTCTCTTCTTAAAAACGTCCAGTGTTGGAGCATGTATGCACATGTGAAGGATCATGAAAGAGGAAACAACTGCCAGCAGATTTTGGAAAGGGTTGCCCCAACCATCTTCCCATTTTTTGTTGCCAAGCCAAGATTTCAGAAGCCATTTCATTTCTGAAAGGTTGACACTCATTGTCCATCAGGGGTTTCTCAGCAGCTCCTGCTCGTTGATGGGTCTAAGCTGGTGGTTCTACAGAGCTAGAGCAATTCCCTGGGCCCATGTTACTTAGAAAACTGATAATAATCAAGCCAAAACTCTCCTCTCTCTGATACTCAGATGGTTCAAATACAGTGTCATTAGCTACAATCTTTCTCAACTTTAGCACTTTTAAGATGAGTGGACTTCACCACCCAGAAGTCCCCAGCCAGCAGGATTCTGGGAGTTGAAGTCCACATAGCTTAAAGCACACTGGTTGGAAGACTCTGGGAACTGAAGCCCACACATCTTTAAGCAATCTAGATAGGGGATTCTGGCCACTGAAGCCCACACATCTTCAAGCACAATGGGGTATTCTGGGAATTGTGGTTCACATATCCTCAGGCATACTAACTAGAGGATTTGGGGAATTGAAGTCCAGACATCTTCAACCACACTGGCTGGGGATTCTGGGAATTGAAATGCACACATCATCATCATCATCATCATCATCATCATCATCAACATCATCATCATCATCATACAGTTAGAAGGGATCTTGGAGGTTATCTAGTCCAACCCCCTGCTCAGGCAGGAAACCCTATACCATTTCAGACAAATGGCTGTCCAGTCTCTTCTTAAAAACCTCCAGTGTTGGAGCATTCACCGCTTCTGGAGGCAGGTTGTTCCACTGGTTAATTGTTCTAACTGTCAGGAAGTTTCTCCTTAGTTCTAGGTTGCTTCTCTCCTTGACTAGTTTCCACCCGTTGCTTCTTGTCCTGCCTTCAGGCGCCTTGGAAAATAGCTTGATTCCCTCTTCTTTGGGGCAGCCCCTGAGATATTGGAACACTGCTATCGTGTCCCCCCTCATCCTTCTCTTCATTAAACTAGACATACCAATTCCAGCAGCCGTTCCTTATAAGCTTTAGCCTCCAGTCCCTAATCATCTTTGTTGCTTAGAGGACTGGAGGCTAAAGCATCTTCAAGCACACTAGCTGGGATTCTGAAAGCTGATACCCATCTCTCTTAAAGCATGCTGGCAGGGGGATTCTGGGAGTTGTAGTTCACACATTTTTAAGCACACTGGCTGGGGGATTCTGGGAGTCAAAGTCCACATAGCTTAAAGTCGCCAAGCTTGTGGAACATTGTACTGTATCCTCTACCTTCCCACTCACTCTACCATTATGAACTCACAGTTCAGAGTCCAAAATTACCTAACCGTGCACCAGAGTTCAGGAATTTAGAAGCAAAAGCAGCTTTCTATACAGGGCTAGGTGTAAGATGGAGGCGAGAAGTCTAGATTAGAAAGACCCACAATTCTAACCCTACATTACTCATGATTCATCCCTGTTTCCAAAATAGCCCAAAGATCTCTGTAGATTAGCCAAAGCTCGCAAGTTAACAATAATCCCCAGCATTCATTCAGAGACAGAATAGCTTCGCAATGCACTTGACGTTGTTAAAGGCATTTAAACTGTACTTTTCCAAAAGGGGCTTTAACTTTCTGAAAATAATATTTGGTGATTTTTTTAAAAAAAAAATGGTTTCCTGCATTCAGTTCTTTTAATGTGGGTTGAGGGCGGATTTTAGCTGTAAATCTGTTTTGAAATAACTTTATCCTGCCAAGTTATTATGATAGGTAGGACAGAAATAAAGTAAACAAACGCAACCCAAAGTTCAAGAACTGTATGTGTGTGACACACTTGCACATGTGAAACACAGAAGTGTAGCTGTGTGTACATATCAGCCAGAAGCCGGTTTAGGACAAAATCCTAAATTTATATTAACTGAATGAATGACTTCTAGTTAAAGGTCTATAAAATTGGTTGCAAAATTAATTGTTTTCCTCTTTTGCCCAGTTAAACTGAAGTCCCCCCCCCCCGAAATTACTGATGAATGAAGAGGGTGCTCTTGCTAAGAATAGATAGAAGTTGCTAGAAAGGGAGGAATATGCAGGAAGTGCAAAGGTCTACTCAGATTATGGATTTCTTGGCAGATTAGCTTGAAGTTAAGTCTTGGCTAACCCAATTATAAAATCAATCTCATATCTGCATATGCCAATGATCTCTCTCAAATACAACCGTTCTCTCTCACATGGAAACAAGATGAATACATACAATGATGCCCGCCTTCTAACAGAAACAGCCAAAAGAATGAAGAAGAGGAGGGGGAAAGAGAAGGAAGTGGGAGGAGAAGGAATGAGGAAGTGGGAGGAGGAGGAGGGGAGGGGGAGGGGGAGGGGGAGAAGGAAAGGAGGAGGACTGTGGGGGTCCTTGGTGCTCTCTGAGCTTGGTGGTTTTCTGGCAGACGTTTCATTACCCAAACTAGGTAACATCATCAGTGACTGATGCTGCAAGCAAACCACCAAGCTCAGAGAGTATCAAGGACCCCTCATTTTGACCCTGAGCCAGCAGCAGCAGGAGGAGGAGGAGGAGGAGGAGGAGGAGGAGAAGGAGAAGGAGAAGGAGAAGGAGAAGGAGAAGGAGAAGAAGAAGAAGAAGAAGAAGAAGAAGAAGAAGAAGAAGAAGAAGAAGAAGAAGAAGAAGAAGAAGAAGAAGAAGAAGAAGAAGAAGAAGAAGAAGAAGAAGAAGAAGAAGAAGAAGAAGAAGAAGAAGAA